>NW_027362768.1:393335318-393453080 GCF_046119375.1 Phyllobates terribilis | reverse complement strand
CATCATACTGTTCAGGAAGCGAGACGTGTCCTGTATCTAGAGGTGGATGGTAGTTAATCACATGGAGCACGCGGCCATCATACTGTTCAGAAGGAGACGTGTTGTATCTAGAGGTGGATGTAGTAATCACCATGGAGCACGGCCATCATACCGTTCAGGAAGGAGACGTGTCCTGTAAATCAATCCATCATACTGTTCAGGAAGGAGACGTGTCCTGTATCTAGAGGTGGATGTAGTAACACCATGGAGCACGAGGCCATCATACGTTCAGGAAGGAGACGTGTCCTGTATCTAGAGGTGGATGTAGTAATCACCATGGAGCACGCGGCCATCATACTGTTCAGGAAGGAGACGTGTCCTGTATCTAGAGGTGATTGTACTAATCACCATGGAGCACGCGGCCATCATACTGTTCAGGAAGGAGACGTGTCCTGTATCTAGAGGTGATGTACTAATCACCATGGGAGCACGCGGCCATCATACTGTTCAGGAAGGAGACGTGTCCTGTATCTAGAGGTGATTGTACTAATCACCATGGAGCACGCGGCCATCATACTGTTCAGGAAGGAGACGTGTCCTGTATCTAGAGGTGATTGTACTAATCACCATGGAGCACGCGGCCATCATACTGTTCAGGAAGGAGACGTGTCCTGTATCTAGAGGTGGATGTACTAATCACCATGGAGCACGCGGCCATCATACCGTTCAGGAAGGAGACGTGTCCTGTATCTAGAGGTGATTGTACTAATCACCATGGAGCACGCGGTCATCATACCGTTCAGGAAGGAGACGTGTCCTGTATCTAGAGGTGGATGTACTAATCACCATGGACCCGGCCATCATACGTTCAGGAAGGAGACGTGTCCTGTATCTAGAGGTGATTTGTACTAATCACCATGGAGCATACGGCCATCATACCGTTCAGGAAGGAGACGTGTCCTGTATCTAGAGGTGATTGTACTAATCACCATGGAGCACGCGGCCATCATACCGTTCAGGAAGGAGACGTGTCTGTATCTAGAGGTGATTGTACTAATCACCATGGAGCACGCGGCCATCATACTGTTCAGGAAGGAGACGTGTCCTGTATCTAGAGTGATTGTACTAATCACCATGGAGCATACGGCCATCATACTGTTCAGGAAGGAGACGTGTCCTGTATCTAGAGGTGGATGTACTAATCACCATGGAGCACGCGGCCATCATACTGTTCAGGAAGGAGACGTGTCCTGTATCTAGAGGTGGATGTACTAATCACCATGGAGCACGCGGCCATCATACTGTTCAGGAAGGAGACGTGTCCTGTATCTAGAGGTGGATGTACTAATCACCATGGAGCACGCGGCCATCATACTGTTCAGGAAGGAGACGTGTCCTGTATCTAGAGGTGGATGTAGTAATCACCATGGAGCACGCGGCCATCATACCGTTCAGGAAGGAGACGTGTCCTGTATCTAGAGGTGATTGTACTAATCACCATGGAGCACGCGGCCATCATACTGTTCAGGAAGGAGACGTGTCCTGTATCTAGAGGTGGATGTACTAATCACCATGGAGCACGCGTCCATCATACCGTTCAGGAAGGAGACGTGTCCTGTATCTAGAGGTGAATGTAATCACCATGGAGCACGCGGCCATCATACTGTTCAGGAAGGAGACGTGTCCTGTATCTAGAGGTGAATGTACTAATCACCATGGAGCACGCGGCCATCATACTGTTCAGGAAGGAGACGTGTCCTGTATCTAGAGGTGGATGTACTAATCACCATGGAGCACGCGGCCATCATACTGTTCAGGAAGGAGACGTGTCCTGTATCTAGAGGTGATGTACTAATCACCATGGAGCACGCGGCCATCATACCGTTCAGGAAGGAGACGTGTCCTGTATCTAGAGGTGAATGTACTAATCACCATGGAGCACGCGGCCATCATACCGTTCAGGAAGGAGACGTGTCCTGTATCTAGAGGTGAATGTACTAATCACCATGGAGCACGCGGCCATCATACCGTTCAGGAAGGAGACGTGTCCTGTATCTAGAGGTGATTGTACTAATCACCATGGAGCACGCGGCCATCATACCGTTCAGGAAGGAGACGTGTCCTGTATCTAGAGGTGATTGTACTAATCACCATGGAGCACGCGGCCATCATACCGTTCAGGAAGGAGACGTGTCCTGTATCTAGAGGTGGATGTACTAATCACCATGGAGCACGCGGCCATCATACTGTTCAGGAAGGAGACGTGTCCTGTATCTAGAGGTGATTGTACTAATCACCATGGAGCACGCGGCCATCATACTGTTCAGGAAGGAGACGTGTCCTGTATCTAGAGGTGATTGTACTAATCACCATGGAGCACGCGGCCATCATACCGTTCAGGAAGGAGACGTGTCCTGTATCTAGAGGTGATTGTACTAATCACCATGGAGCACGCGGCCATCATACTGTTCAGGAAGGAGACGTGTCCTGTATCTAGAGGTGGATGTAGTAATCACCATGGAGCACGCGGCCATCATACCGTTCAGGAAGGAGACGTGTCCTGTATCTAGAGGTGATTGTACTAATCACCATGGAGCACGCGGCCATCATACTGTTCAGGAAGGAGACGTGTCCTGTATCTAGAGGTGGATGTAGTAATCACCATGGAGCACGCGGCCATCATACTGTTCAGGAAGGAGACGTGTCCTGTATCTAGAGGTGGATGTAGTAATCACCATGGAGCACGCGGCCATCATACCGTTCAGGAAGGAGACGTGTCCTGTATCTAGAGGTGATTGTACTAATCACCATGGAGCACGCGGCCATCATACTGTTCAGGAAGGAGACGTGTCCTGTATCTAGAGGTGGATGTAGTAATCACCATGGAGCACGCGGCCATCATACTGTTCAGGAAGGAGACGTGTCCTGTATCTAGAGGTGATTGTACTAATCACCATGGAGCACGCGGCCATCATACTGTTCAGGAAGGAGACGTGTCCTGTATCTAGAGGTGATTGTACTAATCACCATGGAGCACGCGGCCATCATACTGTTCAGGAAGGAGACGTGTCCTGTATCTAGAGGTGGATGTACTAATCACCATGGAGCACGCGGCCATCATACCGTTCAGGAAGGAGACGTGTCCTGTATCTAGAGGTGATTGTACTAATCACCATGGAGCACGCGGCCATCATACCGTTCAGGAAGGAGACGTGTCCTGTATCTAGAGGTGGATGTACTAATCACCATGGAGCACGCGTCCATCATACTGTTCAGGAAGGAGACGTGTCCTGTATCTAGAGGTGATTGTACTAATCACCATGGAGCATACGGCCATCATACCGTTCAGGAAGGAGACGTGTCCTGTATCTAGAGGTGATTGTACTAATCACCATGGAGCACGCGGCCATCATACCGTTCAGGAAGGAGACGTGTCCTGTATCTAGAGGTGATTGTACTAATCACCATGGAGCACGCGGCCATCATACCGTTCAGGAAGGAGACGTGTCCTGTATCTAGAGGTGATTGTACTAATCACCATGGAGCACGCGGCCATCATACCGTTCAGGAAGGAGACGTGTCCTGTATCTAGAGGTGATTGTACTAATCACCATGGAGCACGCGGCCATCATACCGTTCAGGAAGGAGACGTGTCCTGTATCTAGAGGTGGATGTACTAATCACCATGGAGCACGCGGCCATCATACTGTTCAGGAAGGAGACGTGTCCTGTATCTAGAGGTGATTGTACTAATCACCATGGAGCACGCGGCCATCATACCGTTCAGGAAGGAGACGTGTCCTGTATCTAGAGGTGATTGTACTAATCACCATGGAGCATACGGCCATCATACCGTTCAGGAAGGAGACGTGTCTGTATCTAGAGGTGATTGTACTAATCACCATGGAGCACGCGGCCATCATACCGTTCAGGAAAGGAGACGTGTCCTGTATCTAGAGGTGATTGTACTAATCACCATGGAGCACGCGGCCAATCATACTGTTCAGGAAGGAGACGTGTCCTGTATCTAGAGGTGGATGTACTAATCACCATGGAGCACGCGGCCATCATACTGTTCAGGAAGGAGACGTGTCCTGTATCTAGAGGTGATTGTACTAATCACCATGGAGCACGCGGCCATCATACTGTTCAGGAAGGAGACGTGTCCTGTATCTAGAGGTGATTGTACTAATCACCATGGAGCACGCGGCCATCATACTGTTCAGGAAGGAGACGTGTCCTGTATCTAGAGGTAATTGTACTAATCACCATGGAGCACGCGGCCATCATACTGTTCAGGAAGGAGACGTGTCCTGTATCTAGAGGTGGATGTACTAATCACCATGGAGCACGCGGCCATCATACCGTTCAGGAAGGAGACGTGTCCTGTATCTAGAGGTGATTGTACTAATCACCATGGAGCACGCGGCCATCATACTGTTCAGGAAGGAGACGTGTCCTGTATCTAGAGGTGATTGTACTAATCACCATGGAGCACGCGGCCATCATACTGTTCAGGAAGGAGACGTGTCCTGTATCTAGAGGTGATTGTACTAATCACCATGGAGCACGCGGCCATCATACCGTTCAGGAAGGAGACGTGTCCTGTATCTAGAGGTGGATGTACTAATCACCATGGAGCACGCGGCCATCATACTGTTCAGGAAGGAGACGTGTCCTGTATCTAGAGGTGATTGTACTAATCACCATGGAGCACGCGGCCATCATACTGTTCAGGAAGGAGACGTGTCCTGTATCTAGAGGTGATTGTACTAATCACCATGGAGCACGCGGCCATCATACTGTTCAGGAAGGAGACGTGTCCTGTATCTAGAGGTAATTGTACTAATCACCATGGAGCACGCGGCCATCATACTGTTCAGGAAGGAGACGTGTCCTGTATCTAGAGGTGGATGTACTAATCACCATGGAGCACGCGGCCATCATACCGTTCAGGAAGGAGACGTGTCCTGTATCTAGAGGTGATTGTACTAATCACCATGGAGCACGCGGCCATCATACCGTTCAGGAAGGAGACGTGTCCTGTATCTAGAGGTGATTGTACTAATCACCATGGAGCACGCGGCCATCATACTGTTCAGGAAGGAGACGTGTCCTGTATCTAGAGGTGATTGTACTAATCACCATGGAGCACGCGGCCATCATACTGTTCAGGAAGGAGACGTGTCCTGTATCTAGAGGTGGATGTACTAATCACCATGGAGCACGCGGCCATCATACTGTTCAGGAAGGAGACGTGTCCTGTATCTAGAGGTGATTGTACTAATCACCATGGAGCACGCGGCCATCATACTGTTCAGGAAGGAGACGTGTCCTGTATCTAGAGGTGATGTACTAATCACCATGGAGCACGCGGCCATCATACCGTTCAGGAAGGAGACGTGTCCTGTATCTAGAGGTGATTGTACTAATCACCATGGAGCACGCGGCCATCATACCGTTCAGGAAGGAGACGTGTCCTGTATCTAGAGGTGGATGTACTAATCACCATGGAGCACGCGTCCATCATACTGTTCAGGAAGGAGACGTGTCCTGTATCTAGAGGTGATTGTACTAATCACCATGGAGCACGCGGCCATCATACTGTTCAGGAAGGAGATGTGTCCTGTATCTAGAGGTGATTGTACTAATCACCATGGAGCACGCGTCCATCATACCGTTCAGGAAGGAGACGTGTCCTGTATCTAGAGGTGATGTACTAATCACCATGGAGCACGCAGCCATCATACTGTTCAGGAAGGAGACGTGTCCTGTATCTAGAGGTGGATGTACTAATCACCATGGAGCACGCGGCCATCATACTGTTCAGGAAGGAGACGTGTCCTGTATCTAGAGGTGATTGTACTAATCACCATGGAGCACGCGGCCATCATACTGTTCAGGAAGGAGACGTGTCCTGTATCTAGAGGTGATTGTACTAATCACCATGGAGCACGCGGCCATCATACTGTTCAGGAAGGAGACGTGTCCTGTATCTAGAGGTAATTGTACTAATCACCATGGAGCACGCGGCCATCATACCGTTCAGGAAGGAGACGTGTCCTGTATCTAGAGGTGATTGTACTAATCACCATGGAGCACGCGGCCATCATACTGTTCAGGAAGGAGACGTGTCCTGTATCTAGAGGTGGATGTAGTAATCACCATGGAGCACGCGGCCATCATACTGTTCAGGAAGGAGACGTGTCCTGTATCTAGAGGTGATTGTACTAATCACCATGGAGCACGCGGCCATCATACTGTTCAGGAAGGAGACGTGTCCTGTATCTAGAGGTGATTGTACTAATCACCATGGAGCACGCGGCCATCATACTGTTCAGGAAGGAGACGTGTCCTGTATCTAGAGGTGGATGTACTAATCACCATGGAGCACGCGGCCATCATACCGTTCAGGAAGGAGACGTGTCCTGTATCTAGAGGTGATTGTACTAATCACCATGGAGCACGCGGTCATCATACCGTTCAGGAAGGAGACGTGTCCTGTATCTAGAGGTGGATGTACTAATCACCATGGAGCACGCGTCCATCATACTGTTCAGGAAGGAGACGTGTCCTGTATCTAGAGGTGATTGTACTAATCACCATGGAGCATACGGCCATCATACCGTTCAGGAAGGAGACGTGTCCTGTATCTAGAGGTGATTGTACTAATCACCATGGAGCACGCGGCCATCATACCGTTCAGGAAGGAGACGTGTCCTGTATCTAGAGGTGATTGTACTAATCACCATGGAGCACGCGGCCATCATACCGTTCAGGAAGGAGACGTGTCCTGTATCTAGAGGTGATTGTACTAATCACCATGGAGCATACGGCCATCATACCGTTCAGGAAGGAGACGTGTCCTGTATCTAGAGGTGAATGTACTAATCACCATGGAGCACGCGGCCATCATACCGTTCAGGAAGGAGACGTGTCCTGTATCTAGAGGTGGATGTACTAATCACCATGGAGCACGCGGCCATCATACTGTTCAGGAAGGAGACGTGTCCTGTATCTAGAGGTGATTGTACTAATCACCATGGAGCACGCGGCCATCATACCGTTCAGGAAGGAGACGTGTCCTGTATCTAGAGGTGATTGTACTAATCACCATGGAGCATACGGCCATCATACCGTTCAGGAAGGAGACGTGTCCTGTATCTAGAGGTGATTGTACTAATCACCATGGAGCACGCGGCCATCATACCGTTCAGAAAGGAGACGTGTCCTGTATCTAGAGGTGATTGTACTAATCACCATGGAGCACGCGGCCATCATACTGTTCAGGAAGGAGACGTGTCCTGTATCTAGAGGTGGATGTACTAATCACCATGGAGCACGCGGCCATCATACTGTTCAGGAAGGAGACGTGTCCTGTATCTAGAGGTGATTGTACTAATCACCATGGAGCACGCGGCCATCATACTGTTCAGGAAGGAGACGTGTCCTGTATCTAGAGGTGATTGTACTAATCACCATGGAGCACGCGGCCATCATACTGTTCAGGAAGGAGACGTGTCCTGTATCTAGAGGTAATTGTACTAATCACCATGGAGCACGCGGCCATCATACTGTTCAGGAAGGAGACGTGTCCTGTATCTAGAGGTGGATGTACTAATCACCATGGAGCACGCGGCCATCATACCGTTCAGGAAGGAGACGTGTCCTGTATCTAGAGGTGGATGTACTAATCACCATGGAGCACGCGGCCATCATACTGTTCAGGAAGGAGACGTGTCCTGTATCTAGAGGTGATTGTACTAATCACCATGGAGCACGCGGCCATCATACTGTTCAGGAAGGAGACGTGTCCTGTATCTAGAGGTGATTGTACTAATCACCATGGAGCACGCGGCCATCATACTGTTCAGGAAGGAGACGTGTCCTGTATCTAGAGGTGATTGTACTAATCACCATGGAGCACGCGGCCATCATACTGTTCAGGAAGGAGACGTGTCCTGTATCTAGAGGTGGATGTACTAATCACCATGGAGCACGCGGCCATCATACCGTTCAGGAAGGAGACGTGTCCTGTATCTAGAGGTGATTGTACTAATCACCATGGAGCACGCGGCCATCATACCGTTCAGGAAGGAGACGTGTCCTGTATCTAGAGGTGATTGTACTAATCACCATGGAGCACGCGGCCATCATACTGTTCAGGAAGGAGACGTGTCCTGTATCTAGAGGTGATTGTACTAATCACCATGGAGCACGCGGCCATCATACTGTTCAGGAAGGAGACGTGTCCTGTATCTAGAGGTGGATGTACTAATCACCATGGAGCACGCGGCCATCATACTGTTCAGGAAGGAGACGTGTCCTGTATCTAGAGGTAATTGTACTAATCACCATGGAGCACGCGGCCATCATACTGTTCAGGAAGGAGACGTGTCCTGTATCTAGAGGTGGATGTACTAATCACCATGGAGCACGCGGCCATCATACCGTTCAGGAAGGAGACGTGTCCTGTATCTAGAGGTGATTGTACTAATCACCATGGAGCACGCGGTCATCATACCGTTCAGGAAGGAGACGTGTCCTGTATCTAGAGGTGGATGTACTAATCACCATGGAGCACGCGTCCATCATACTGTTCAGGAAGGAGACGTGTCCTGTATCTAGAGGTGATTGTACTAATCACCATGGAGCACGCGGCCATCATACCGTTCAGGAAGGAGACGTGTCCTGTATCTAGAGGTGGATGTACTAATCACCATGGAGCACGCGTCCATCATACTGTTCAGGAAGGAGATGTGTCCTGTATCTAGAGGTGATTGTACTAATCACCATGGAGCACGCGTCCATCATACCGTTCAGGAAGGAGACGTGTCCTGTATCTAGAGGTGGATGTACTAATCACCATGGAGCACGCAGCCATCATACTGTTCAGGAAGGAGACGTGTCCTGTATCTAGAGGTGGATGTACTAATCACCATGGAGCACGCGGCCATCATACTGTTCAGGAAGGAGACGTGTCCTGTATCTAGAGGTGATTGTACTAATCACCATGGAGCACGCGGCCATCATACTGTTCAGGAAGGAGACGTGTCCTGTATCTAGAGGTGGATGTACTAATCACCATGGAGCACGCGGCCATCATACTGTTCAGGAAGGAGACGTGTCCTGTATCTAGAGGTAATTGTACTAATCACCATGGAGCACGCGGCCATCATACTGTTCAGGAAGGAGACGTGTCCTGTATCTAGAGGTGGATGTACTAATCACCATGGAGCACGCGGCCATCATACCGTTCAGGAAGGAGACGTGTCCTGTATCTAGAGGTGATTGTACTAATCACCATGGAGCACGCGGTCATCATACCGTTCAGGAAGGAGACGTGTCCTGTATCTAGAGGTGGATGTACTAATCACCATGGAGCACGCGTCCATCATACTGTTCAGGAAGGAGACGTGTCCTGTATCTAGAGGTGATTGTACTAATCACCATGGAGCATACGGCCATCATACCGTTCAGGAAGGAGACGTGTCCTGTATCTAGAGGTGATTGTACTAATCACCATGGAGCATACGGCCATCATACCGTTCAGGAAGGAGACGTGTCCTGTATCTAGAGGTGATTGTACTAATCACCATGGAGCATACGGCCATCATACCGTTCAGGAAGGAGACGTGTCCTGTATCTAGAGGTGGATGTACTAATCACCATGGAGCACGCGTCCATCATACTGTTCAGGAAGGAGACGTGTCCTGTATCTAGAGGTGATTGTACTAATCACCATGGAGCATACGGCCATCATACCGTTCAGGAAGGAGCCGTGTCCTGTATCTAGAGGTGAATGTACTAATCACCATGGAGCACGCGGCCATCATACTGTTCAGGAAGGAGACGTGTCCTGTATCTACAGGTGATTGTACTAATCACCATGGAGCACGCGGCCATCATACCGTTCAGGAAGGAGACGTGTCCTGTATCTACAGGTGATTGTACTAATCACCATGGAGCACGCGGCCATCATACTGTTCAGGAAGGAGACGTGTCCTGTATCTAGAGGTGGATGTACTAATCACCATGGAGCACGCGGCCATCATACTGTTCAGGAAGGAGACGTGTCCTGTATCTAGAGGTGATTGTACTAATCACCATGGAGCACGCGGCCATCATACTGTTCAGGAAGGAGACGTGTCCTGTATCTAGAGGTGGATGTACTAATCACCATGGAGCACGCGGCCATCATACTGTTCAGGAAGGAGACGTGTCCTGTATCTAGAGGTGGATGTACTAATCACCATGGAGCACGCGGCCATCATACCGTTCAGGATGGAGACGTGACCTGTATCTAGAGGTGATTGTACTAATCACCATGGAGCAGGCGGCCATCATACTGTTCAGGAAGGAGACGTGTCCTGTATCTAGAGGTGGATGTACTAATCACCATGGAGCACGCGGCCATCATACCGTTCAGGAAGGAGACGTGTCCTGTATCTAGAGGTGATTGTACTAATCACCATGGAGCACGCGGCCATCATACCGTTCAGGAAGGAGACGTGTCCTGTATCTAGAGGTAATTGTACTAATCACCATGGAGCACACGGCCATCATACCGTTCAGGAAGGAGACGTGTCCTGTATCTAGAGGTGATTGTACTAATCACCATGGAGCACGCGGCCATCATACCGTTCAGGAAGGAGACGTGTCCTGTATCTAGAGGTGGATGTACTAATCATCATGGAGCACGCGGCCATCATACCGTTCAGGAAGGAGACGTGTCCTGTATCTAGAGGTGGATGTACTAATCACCATGGAGCACGCGGCCATCATACCGTTCAGGAAGGAGACGTGTCCTGTATCTAGAGGTGGATGTACTAATCACCATGGAGCACGCGGCCATCATACTGTTCAGGAAGGAGACGTGTCCTGTATCTAGAGGTGGATGTACTAATCACCATGGAGCACGCGGCCATCATACTGTTCAGGAAGGAGACGTGTCCTGTATCTAGAGGTGGATGTACTAATCATCATGGAGCACGCGGCCATCATACCGTTCAGGAAGGAGACGTGTCCTGTATCTAGAGGTGGATGTACTAATCATCATGGAGCACGCGGCCATCATACTGTTCAGGAAGGAGACGTGTCCTGTATCTAGAGGTGGATGTACTAATCACCATGGAGCACGCGGCCATCATACCGTTCAGGAAGGAGACGTGTCCTGTATCTAGAGGTGGATGTACTAATCACCATGGAGCACGCGGTCATCATACTGTTCAGGAAGGAGACGTGTCCTGTATCTAGAGGTGGATGTACTAATCACCATGGAGCACGCGGCCATCATACCGTTCAGGAAGGAGATGTGTCCTGTATCTAGAGGTAATTGTACTAATCACCATGGAGCACGCGGCCATCATACCGTTCAGGAAGGAGACGTGTCCTGTATCTAGAGGTGATTGTACTAATCACCATGGAGCACGCGGCCATCATACCGTTCAGGAAGGAGATGTGTCCTGTATCTAGAGGTAATTGTACTAATCACCATGGAGCACGCGGCCATCATACCGTTCAGGAAGGAGACGTGTCCTGTATCTAGAGGTGATTGTACTAATCACCATGGAGCATACGGCCATCATACTGTTTAGGAAGGAGACGTGTCCTGTATCTAGAGGTGATTGTACTAATCACCATGGAGCACGCGGCCATCATACTGTTCAGGAAGGAGACGTGTCCTGTATCTAGAGGTGGATGTACTAATCACCATGGAGCACGCGGCCATCATACCGTTCAGGAAGGAGACGTGTCCTGTATCTAGAGGTGGATGTACTAATCACCATGGAGCACGCGGCCATCATACCGTTCAGGAAGGAGACGTGTCCTGTATCTAGAGGTGGATGTACTAATCACCATGGAGCACGCGGCCATCATACCGTTCAGGAAGGAGACGTGTCCTGTATCTAGAGGTGGATGTACTAATCACCATGGAGCACGCGGTCATCATACTGTTCAGGAAGGAGACGTGTCCTGTATCTAGAGGTAATTGTACTAATCACCATGGAGCACGCGGCCATCATACTGTTCAGGAAGGAGACGTGTCCTGTATCTAGAGGTGATTGTACTAATCACCATGGAGCATGCGGCCATCATACCGTTCAGGAAGGAGACGTGTCCTGTATCTAGAGGTGATTGTACTAATCACCATGGAGCACGCGGCCATCATACCGTTCAGGAAGGAGACGTGTCCTGTATCTAGAGGTGATTGTACTAATCACCATGGAGCACGCGGCCATCATACCGTTCAGGAAGGAGACGTGTCCTGTATCTAGAGGTGATTGTACTAATCACCATGGAGCATGCGGCCATCATACCGTTCAGGAAGGAGACGTGTCCTGTATCTAGAGGTGATTGTACTAATCACCATGGAGCACGCGGCCATCATACCGTTCAGGAAGGAGACGTGTCCTGTATCTAGAGGTGATTGTACTAATCACCATGGAGCATGCGGCCATCATACCGTTCAGGAAGGAGACGTGTCCTGTATCTAGAGGTGATTGTACTAATCACCATGGAGCACGCGGCCATCATACTGTTCAGGAAGGAGACGTGTCCTGTATCTAGAGGTGATTGTACTAATCACCATGGAGCACGCGGTCATCATACTGTTCAGGAAGGAGACGTGTCCTGTATCTAGAGGTGGATGTACTAATCACCATGGAGCACGCGGCCATCATACCGTTCAGGAAGGAGACGTGTCCTGTATCTAGAGGTGGATGTACTAATCACCATGGAGCACGCGGCCATCATACTGTTCAGGAAGGAGACGTGTCCTGTATCTAGAGGTGAATGTAATCACCATGGAGCACGCGGCCATCATACTGTTCAGGAAGGAGACGTGTCCTGTATCTAGAGGTGGATGTACTAATCACCATGGAGCACGCGGCCATCATACCGTTCAGGAAGGAGACGTGTCCTGTATCTAGAGGTGAATGTAATCACCATGGAGCACGCGGCCATCATACTGTTCAGGAAGGAGACGTGTCCTGTATCTAGAGGTGATTGTACTAATCACCATGGAGCACGCGGTCATCATACTGTTCAGGAAGGAGACGTGTCCTGTATCTAGAGGTGATTGTACTAATCACCATGGAGCACGCGGCCATCATACTGTTCAGGAAGGAGACGTGTCCTGTATCTAGAGGTGGATGTACTAATCACCATGGAGCACGCGGCCATCATACTGTTCAGGAAGGAGACGTGTCCTGTATCTAGAGGTGGATGTACTAATCACCATGGAGCACGCGGCCATCATACCGTTCAGGAAGGAGACGTGTCCTGTATCTAGAGGTGATTGTACTAATCACCATGGAGCACGCGGCCATCATACTGTTCAGGAAGGAGACGTGTCCTGTATCTAGAGGTGATTGTACTAATCACCATGGAGCACGCGGTCATCATACTGTTCAGGAAGGAGACGTGTCCTGTATCTAGAGGTGGATGTACTAATCACCATGGAGCACGCGGCCATCATACCGTTCAGGAAGGAGACGTGTCCTGTATCTAGAGGTGGATGTACTAATCACCATGGAGCACGCGGCCATCATACTGTTCAGGAAGGAGACGTGTCCTGTATCTAGAGGTGAATGTAATCACCATGGAGCACGCGGCCATCATACTGTTCAGGAAGGAGACGTGTCCTGTATCTAGAGGTGGATGTACTAATCACCATGGAGCACGCGGCCATCATACCGTTCAGGAAGGAGACTTGTCCTGTATCTAGAGGTGAATGTACTAATCACCATGGAGCACGCGGCCATCATACTGTTCAGGAAGGAGACATGTCCTGTATCTAGAGGTGATTGTACTAATCACCATGGAGCACGCGGCCATCATACTGTTCAGGAAGGAGACGTGTCCTGTATCTAGAGGTGATTGTACTAATCACCATGGAGCACGCGGCCATCATACCGTTCAGGAAGGAGACTTGTCCTGTATCTAGAGGTGAATGTACTAATCACCATGGAGCACGCGGCCATCATACTGTTCAGGAAGGAGACATGTCCTGTATCTAGAGGTGATTGTACTAATCACCATGGAGCACGCGGCCATCATACTGTTCAGGAAGGAGACGTGTCCTGTATCTAGAGGTGATTGTACTAATCACCATGGAGCACGCGGCCATCATACTGTTCAGGAAGGAGACGTGTCCTGTATCTAGAGGTGAATGTAATCACCATGGAGCACGCGGCCATCATACTGTTCAGGAAGGAGACGTGTCCTGTATCTAGAGGTGGATGTACTAATCACCATGGAGCACGCGACCATCATACCGTTCAGGAAGGAGACGTGTCCTGTATCTAGAGGTGATTGTACTAATCACCATGGAGCACGCGGCCATCATACTGTTCAGGAAGGAGACATGTCCTGTATCTAGAGGTGATTGTACTAATCACCATGGAGCACGCGGCCATCATACTGTTCAGGAAGGAGACGTGTCCTGTATCTAGAGGTGATTGTACTAATCACCATGGAGCACGCGGCCATCATACTGTTCAGGAAGGAGACATGTCCTGTATCTAGAGGTGATTGTACTAATCACCATGGAGCACGCGGCCATCATACCGTTCAGGAAGGAGACTTGTCCTGTATCTAGAGGTGGATGTACTAATCACCATGGAGCACGCGGCCATCATACTGTTCAGGAAGGAGACGTGTCCTGTATCTAGAGGTGAATGTAATCACCATGGAGCACGCGGCCATCATACTGTTCAGGAAGGAGACGTGTCCTGTATCTAGAGGTGGATGTACTAATCACCATGGAGCACGCGGCCATCATACCGTTCAGGAAGGAGACTTGTCCTGTATCTAGAGGTGAATGTACTAATCACCATGGAGCACGCGGCCATCATACTGTTCAGGAAGGAGACATGTCCTGTATCTAGAGGTGATTGTACTAATCACCATGGAGCACGCGGCCATCATACTGTTCAGGAAGGAGACTTGTCCTGTATCTAGAGGTGAATGTACTAATCACCATGGAGCACGCGGCCATCATACTGTTCAGGAAGGAGACATGTCCTGTATCTAGAGGTGATTGTACTAATCACCATGGAGCACGCGGCCATCATACTGTTCAGGAAGGAGACGTGTCCTGTATCTAGAGGTGATTGTACTAATCACCATGGAGCACGCGGCCATCATACTGTTCAGGAAGGAGACGTGTCCTGTATCTACAGGTGATTGTACTAATCACCATGGAGCACGCGGCCATCATACCGTTCAGGAAGGAGACGTGTCCTGTATCTAGAGGTGGATGTACTAATCACCATGGAGCACGCGGCCATCATATCGTTCAGGAAGGAGACGTGTCCTGTATCTAGAGGTGGATGTACTAATCACCATGGAGCACGCGGCCATCATACTGTTCAGGAAGGAGATGTGTCCTGTATCTAGAGGTGAATGTACTAATCACCATGGAGCACGCGGCCATCATACTGTTCAGGAAGGAGACGTGTCCTGTATCTAGAGGTGATTGTACTAATCACCATGGAGCACACGGCCATCATACTGTTCAGGAAGGAGACGTGTCCTGTATCTAGAGGTGATTGTACTAATCACCATGGAGCACGCGGCCATCATACCGTTCAGGAAGGAGACGTGTCCTGTATCTAGAGGTGATTGTACTAATCACCATGGAGCACGCGGCCATCATACCGTTCAGGAAGGAGACGTGTCCTGTATCTAGAGGTGATTGTACTAATCACCATGGAGCACGCGGCCATCATACCGTTCAGGAAGGAGACGTGTCCTGTATCTAGAGGTGATTGTACTAATCACCATGGAGCACGCGGCCATCATACCGTTCAGGAAGGAGACGTGTCCTGTATCTAGAGGTGATTGTACTAATCACCATGGAGCACGCGGCCATCATACCGTTCAGGAAGGAGACGTGTCCTGTATCTAGAGGTGATTGTACTAATCACCATGGAGCACGCGGTCATCATACTGTTCAGGAAGGAGACGTGTCCTGTATCTAGAGGTGATTGTACTAATCACCATGGAGCACGCGGCCATCATACCGTTCAGGAAGGAGACGTGTCCTGTATCTAGAGGTGATTGTACTAATCACCATGGAGCACGCGGCCATCATACCGTTCAGGAAGGAGACGTGTCCTGTATCTAGAGGTGGATGTACTAATCACCATGGAGCACGCGGTCATCATACCGTTCAGGAAGGAGACGTGTCCTGTATCTAGAGGTGATTGTACTAATCACCATGGAGCACGCGGCCATCATACCGTTCAGGAAGGAGACGTGTCCTGTATCTAGAGGTGATTGTACTAATCACCATGGAGCACGCGGCCATCATACTGTTCAGGAAGGAGACGTGTCCTGTATCTAGAGGTGATTGTACTAATCACCATGGAGCACGCGGCCATCATACTGTTCAGGAAGGAGACGTGTCCTGTATCTACAGGTGATTGTACTAATCACCATGGAGCACGCGGCCATCATACTGTTCAGGAAGGAGACGTGTCCTGTATCTACAGGTGATTGTACTAATCACCATGGAGCACGTGGCCATCATACCGTTCAGGAAGGAGACGTGTCCTGTATCTAGAGGTGATTGTACTAATCACCATGGAGCACGCGGCCATCCTACTGTTCAGGAAGGAGACGTGTCCTGTATCTAGAGGTGGATGTACTAATCACCATGGAGCACGCGGCCATCATACCGTTCAGGAAGGAGACGTGTCCTGTATCTAGAGGTGATTATACTAATCACCATGGAGCACGCGGCCATCCTACTGTTCAGGAAGGAGACGTGTCCTGTATCTAGAGGTGGATGCACTAATCACCATGGAGCACGCGGTCATCATACCGTTCAGGAAGGAGACGTGTCCTGTATCTAGAGGTGGATGTACTAATCACCATGGAGCACGCGGCCATCATACTGTTCAGGAAGGAGACGTGTCCTGTATCTAGAGGTGGATGTACTAATCACCATGGAGCACGCGGCCATCATACCGTTCAGGAAGGAGACGTGTCCTGTATCTAGAGGTGGATGTACTAATCACCATGGAGCACGCGGCCATCATACTGTTCAGGAAGGAGACATGTCCTGTATCTAGAGGTGGATGTACTAATCACCATGGAGCACGCGGCCATCATACCGTTCAGGAAGGAGACGTGTCCTGTATCTAGAGGTGATTGTACTAATCACCATGGAGCACGCGGCCATCATACTGTTCAGGAAGGAGACGGGTCCTGTATCTAGAGGTGGATGTACTAATCACCATGGAGCACGCGGCCATCATACTGTTCAGGAAGGAGACGTGTCCTGTATCTAGAGGTGATTGTACTAATCACCATGGAGCACGCGGCCATCATACTGTTCAGGAAGGAGACGGGTCCTGTATCTAGAGGTGGATGTACTAATCACCATGGAGCACGCGGCCATCATACCGTTCAGGAAGGAGACGTGTCCTGTATCTAGAGGTGAATGTACTAATCACCATGGAGCACGCGGTCATCATACCGTTCAGGAAGGAGACGTGTCCTGTATCTAGAGGTGATTGTACTAATCACCATGGAGCATGCGTATGATGGCCATGTCTTTATGTTGATCACTTGTAGACACATGGACCTCAAGGCGTTTGGTAATTGATCCTACAGCTGTACCCCAATTATGGACGGCCACTACACTTTTTCTGATGACATTATGGAAAAATCTATGAAATCTGCAAAAATATAATAAGACTTACCGTTAATTCGGTTTCTAATAACCCACCACGACAGCACCATAGGAAGATGTCACCCCACCCTAATAGGGACAGGAAACACGAAGAGGCCAAATAGCCACTCCCTCACCCTCCCTCCAGTGTCTTTGTAAAGGACCACACAAGTTTGGATGCTTCAAATTATATTTATTCTTATTCCAATTAAAGTGATTTTTGGCTAGACAAGCCAGGGAGGGAATTACCCGTGCCGTCGTGGTGCGTTATTAGAAACCGAATTACCGGTAAGTCTAATTCTATTTTCTCCAATAACCCTCCACAACAGCATCACAGGAGGAGAACTGAAGACTAATGTTAGGGAGGGACAATAGCCTGGAGAACTTTTCTCCCAAACACCAAGTCTCTAATGGACATTAATTTCCGTTTATAATGTTTGGAGAAGGTATGGACTGAGGACCAAGCTTTGCACATCTGCTCGATGGAAGCGCTGGCTTTCTCTGCCCAGGAGACGGACACGGCCCATTGTAACCTTGTTTTTTTCTGTTTAGGTGTTAATAATGGCTTTTGTTTAGCTTTTCTGTATGTAAATCCCATTTCCTTTAGGCGGTTTCTTACAGTTTGGTCACAGACTGACTCCAGTTTCCTCCCATTCATTCCTCATTTGTTTTGTTGTGCATTTCCTGTTTTGGAGACATATTGCTTTAAGTTTCCGGTCTTGACGCTTTGATGTCTTCCTTGGTCTACCACTATGCTTGCCTTTAACAACCTTCCCATGTTGTTTGTATTTGGTCCAGATTTTAGACACAGCTGACTGAACAACCAACATCTTTTGCAACATTGAATGATGATTTACCTTCTTTTAAGAGTTTGATAATCCTCTAATTTGTTTCAATTGACATCTCTCGTGTTGGAGCCATGATTCATGTCAGTCCACTTGGTGCAACAGCTCTCCAAGGTGTGATCACTCCTTTTTAGATGCAGACTAACTAGCAGATCTAATTTGATGCAGGTGTTAGTTTTGGAAATGAAAAATTACAGGGTGATTCCATAATTTTTCCTCGGAATTGAGTGATTCCATAATTTTTTCCCTCTGCTTGGTCTAAAAAACATTACCCTTACTGAGTACCACATTTTTAATCTTGATTTCTTTTAGTGTTTCTTAAAGCCATAAAGTTGCCATTGGAAATGACTTTAGCTTTGTGCCATGTCTGTGATCGGCTTTTTTTCAACAACATTAAACAACTGAATGAACATCGTCCGAGCCCGGTGATTCCAGAATTTTTGCCAGGGGTTGTAGTACCCTTGGAGATCTTCTTGCCTTTATTTTGAGAGTACAGTTGAATAAAGAGATTTTGATCCTTCTTCCAGGCCTCTGTTTCCTGGAGGTAGTGAATGACAACTCGTCTTACATCCAAAGAATGGAAGTCTTCCTCTTTATTTATTGGGTTTTGGCAGAAGGAAGGTAGGATTATTTCTTGTGATCTATGGAAGTCTGATACCACCTTTGGTAGAAAAGATTGTTGAAGAACAATTCTGTCGTCCATAATTCTTAAATATGGTTCGTTTATTGAGAAGCCCTAGATTTCGCCCACTCTCCTGGCCATAGTAATTGCTATTAGGAAGGCTGTTTTCCAGGCGAATTTATCTAGATCTATTGAGGACATAGGTTCAAATTGTGGTAACATCAGGCCTTTAAGGACGATATTATGGTCTCTGGTGGGAATATGGTTGATTGGTCTGGGACGAAGACGGGTAGCTGCTGTCATGAACCTTTTTATCAAACGATGCTCGGCCAGGCTCTGGTTAAAGTATGCACTTAAGGTGCAAATTTGCACTTTGAGGGTGCTAGGTTTAAGGCCTTTTTCCAGGCTTCCTACAGAAAGTCCAAAATCTGAGCCACATCAGGATGATGGCGATCTGGTGAACCTGGCTTACACCATGTCAGGAAAGTTTTCTATATTTTGTAGTATATGGAATTTGTCACTTGTTTCTTACTTTTCTGTAGGGTATGAATTACTCGGTCTGAGAGTCCTTTGGCTTTCAAAATCATGAATTCAGAAGCCAGGCCGCTAGATTAAGACTCTCTGGATCCGGATGGAGTAGTGGACCCAGGTAGAGAAGGCTTCTGATTGTTGGCAGAATCAGGGGACCCTCTATGCTTAGGCTGTTTAGTGCGCCAAACCAGCTCCTCTTTGGCCATAGTGGAGCAACCAGAATCATCTGGACTCTCTCGGTTCTTATTTTCTGTAGGGCTCTGGGTAGCACCGGAATCGGGGGGGGGAAGGGGGCATATGCTAGATCGAAACGCAACGGGTGGGCAAATGAATCTACGCCTAAGCAGGTATCGTCTAGATTCAGGGAGAAGTAACGGTTCACTTTGGTATTTTGGCATCTTGCAAAGAGGTCTACCTCTGGATAACCCCACCGCCTGACCAGCATCTGACAAAGCATCCATTCTCCTGGATGAATGTCTCTCCTGCTCAGAAAAATCGGCCTGGATGTTGGCTGAGAATTATGTGTAGACCCGATAGGGAGAGAAGATGTTTTTCTTCCCAGGAGAATATTCTCGCTGAGATATCTTTTAGGTTCTCGTACCTTGTGCTTCCTTGATGGCAAAAGGTGGGCAACAGTAGTCATGTTGTCAGAGTAGACCTTCACGTGTTTGCCCCCAATTATTGATGTAGATGTGCCGAGTGCCTCCTCCACTGCTTTTAGTTCCCTGAAGTTGGAGGACTGTCTGCTGATTTTTTCCATCCGGAGTCCTTGGAAGGAAGTCTGGGCGATCACTGCTCCCCATCCTCTCTTGCTGGCATGTACGGTTACTGTTATTAGAGGATTTTTTGATCCTGTCTTTAGGTTTTTTAGATTGAGCCGCCAGGTTAAAGATGTTTTTATCTGAAGAGGGATTAGAATCTTCTTGTTTAGGGAGTCTGGGGATCCGTCCCACTGTTTGAGGCCCAAGCTACCGACTGCATGCATGCCGTCATGGAACAGAGGATGGACATTGAGAATCTTAGGAACACTTTGTTCCGGGACTTTAGGACAGCCATCATGGATCTTAAAAGTATCTGTCTTTCTGCAAGAAAGAGGTTTGCTAGTGGGAATTTAACAAGACGCCCAGGAACATCTTTTCTGTAGAGTGGATCAGATTTGACTTTCGATGATTTACCAACCATCCCAGCGAGGTCAGGATCTGGATAGTTTTTTTTTGTAGATCTTCCATAAGAAATGATATTGAGGGACCCAATAGTAGGAAGTGTCGAGGTAAGGAATAATGCAAATATTTTCTTTCCTGATGGAGGCTACGACTTCCGCCATAATCTTTCTGAAGATATTCCGAACAGTAAGACGTTGAACTGGTAATGCAGTGTTTGACTTCCTTGAATTACCGCGAATCTTAGGAATTTCCGGCATGTCGGATGAATAGGGACGTGATAATATGCGTCCTGTAAGTCAATGGTGGGCAGCATGGTGGCTCGGTGGTTAGCCCTGTATGGTGGCTCAGTGGTTAGCACTGAAGTCTTGCAGCGCTGGGGCCCTGGATTCAAATCCCACCAAGGACAACATCTGCAAAGAGTTTGTATGTTCTCCCCGTCTTTCGTAGGTTTCCTCCGGGTTCTCCGGTTTCCTCCCACACTCCAAAGACTGATAGGGAACTTAGATTGTGAGCCCCGATGGGGACAGTGCTGATAATGTCTGTAAAGCGCTGGGGAATTAATGGCGCTATATAAGTGAGTAAAACAAATACATTGGTCACCATCACGAATCCTTGGCCTATCAAGGGGACTGCTGATTTGATGGGTTCCATCTTGAATTTCCTGTAGACAATGTATTGATTTAGAGGTTTCAGGTTTATTATTATCCTGTAGACGCCGTTCGTTTTTTTTTCTAGGAAAAGACGGGAATAGTGGCCTCTGTTTTTACCCCGTTTTATTCCTGAGGAGGGCGAAAGGGCCTTTTCCTGTAGTTTCTGGGCCCCGGCAGAGATTTCTTTTAGTCCGCAGCTTTCTCCAGAAGATCATCAAGGGATGGACCGAACATACATTCTCTCCGAAAGGGAATAGAGCAGAACTTCATCTCGGAGGCTACCTCACTACTCCAGGATTTCTTTAGGAGACTGTCCATCTTACGGTCCAGGGGGTCTTCCAGCTGTGAGGAGTCCTCGAATGGTAGTGTTGGTTTTTTTGGCGACTCTCGCTACCTGGACGTCAACCTTGGTTACTTCGGTCCAACATTTTGAGGTTTCCTCATCCACCGGGAATCTGTCTTTTAATTCCGCGGGTATATTTAGTTGTTTCTCCGGATTTTCCCATTCATCCAAGATTAAATCTTGAATGTTCTTATGTATGGGGAAGACCATTTTTTTTTTCTTCGACCGGAGACCAACTAAAATCTCCTCCTGGACTGTTTTAGTGTTTTTTTCTTCCTCCACCTCCATCATCCTCCTTACCGCCGTGAGGAGTTTCTCCATAAACTCAGAAGAAAAATAGTATTTTCTTAGCCTTCTTCTGTCGGGCTTTCCTCACCTTCCTCTAGGACATTTTCTGGAAGGGACAGCTCATCCTGAGAATCAGAATCCTTTTCTTCTTCCAGGGAAATCTTCCTCTTCTTAGCCCTTGGAGGTGGATAGGGAAAAGGAGGCCACGGAGGACTGAACTTCCTGGCGGACTATCCCCTTGACTTCATCTATTGGAGATGGCTGTTCTTCTCTAAAGATTTTTTCAGTACATTTCTGGCAGATATTTTTTGTTTGATGATGATAACTTTTTTGCGGCTAGTTTTGCTCAATGGAGCAGGATCCTTGTCCCCCTGAAAGAGAGGGAGAAGGAAAAACCAATAGTACATAATCTACCTGCACCTAGGAAAGGACCCCCAATGCCAGACACTTACTGGGACTGGAACAGCGCTGGGCTCTGCAGACGTGGTGCGGGCAGACTATTGACCCACCATGTGTACAACACAAAAAAGGTTAGGTCCTACCTTAAGGCGTCTTCTGTCCAGGGCGTTTTTATGGGCGACTGGACCCAGCACTTTCCTCTTCTTGGAGGAAACTCCTCTACCCTTTGTCCAGGTGTGAGGCAGGGTATAGCTGCGATCACTGGCGGTCATGATCCGCCATTTTTTTTCCACTTCCCAGCCTTTTTTGTTGATTATGCGTTCCAATGTGGAACGCAGGCCGGAAGTGACTAAAGGGACCTTTCTTGGCGTCCCACGTCACCTCCCGTCTTCTAGAACTGATTTTTGCGTTGCAGGCTGGAATGCAGGCCGGAAGTGACGTCGACGGCCGGCGTCCTACGTCACTTCCGGCGCCCGTGTCTCCCATACTGAGGAGACCAAAAGTGTGGGTTACTGCTGCTACCAGCGTCCCGCGCTGCTCCGGAGGCCGCATGAAGAGGGGGAGGAGATGGGCTGGAGAGCTCTAGGAGGCCTCCAGCCTGGAATCCACCGGACCTTACCCATGGACACGGACCAGGTGGGGAGTCCCGGAGGAGACAGGAGCACCTACGGGCAGGAAAGAGCAATCGGTCCCAGCTGCCTGGCTCTAAGGTACTGTCTAGTGTCTGCCGCCGGCACAGAGCACTACAAGATGACCTCTTCATCCCAATAGGGATAGAAAAAACACTGGAGGGAGGATGAGGAAGGGGCTATTTGACCTCGTTGTGTTAGGGTGGGATGACATCCTCCCGAGGTGCTGTCGTGGGAGGGTTATTGGAGAAACAATGAAAGCAGCAAGTACATCTTGTTGGCCGCTGTACAACCCGGTCACATGCCCACGACCTACTTAACCTGACATAACTGACCTATCGGAAGTGTATAAAGCCAGGAGGTAATTTTCAGCAATGTATCATCTAAAGACACAGTCATCTTGGTGTATGAACTTCTGATGACATGACCTGATCAGATTGGGAACCTTAGTTGTGTTTGTTCCATAGTAGATATCTGAAACATGGAATCTGTGAAGAGATGTGACGGTGGGCGACGTACCGGATCTGCTCATCTACGTCCAGGGACGCGTCACTCTCCTTTATTCTGTCTGTAAATACAGCCAGCGCCGACTTCAGCAAACTACTGTTCTCCAGCTGCAAAAATCCATTCCTGGAGGATGAGAGAGAGATAGAAAAGCCTCCGTATCTGACCCCCGACATAGTACAGACCCCAAATAGAAAGTCACTCCGACATACCAGGCAAAGAGTGTGTGGAAAACCTGCAGGAGTAAGTGGTAGCAGGTGGCCATATACTGCTGCTCCTTCACGTCAATCCCTGGAGCGTCCACCACACCGTGATTCTCCGCCAGGAGCATCTGCTGAAGGAAACGACCATCAGTAAAGGAGACCACCACATATAGTGTGAACCTATGCGCCCTCCACCCGCCTTCACCCACAGTCCGGCTCACACAGGACTCAGCACATCTACAGCACGAAACACCCAGGAATGGCCGCGGCTCGGATCCCAATAACACCCCCATCTCCGTCATTGTGAACTCTTAGGATTGTGGCGTTTGGGCAGCATGGTGACCGCGCTCAGCTCCAGATGGAAAGCAAGATGTACCCTCACACTGAAAACACTGCAGTTCCTGGGGTCGGGGAGTGAGGACAATCTCTCATTGTGTATAAGCCAAATATCTCAGCATTTTATCCCGTGATCGAGGGTCAGAACCTGGAAATAGTTGTGCATGTTCTCCACGTGGTTACACAGCGCGGGCAGCAGTCCTACAAGCACTTGTGCCACATCCTGAGGCCTCCTCTGCCGCCGGAGATGTGAGAACTCTGCGCTCCTCGTGTCCTTCACCTGCACGAAGGAGAGACGTCAGATACAGCCAACCAGAAACTTGTCACAATGTGTCACAGCCGCCCCGGCCCGCGACGGACCGCAGCCGCCCCGCCCCGCGACGGACCGCAGCCGCGCGCTGCTACTCCTCCTCCTCACACCCCCAGACGCGCGCTGCTACTCCTCCTCCTCACACCCCCAGACGCGCGCTGCTACTCCTCCTCCTCACACCCCCAGACGCGCGCTGCTACTCCTCCTCCTCACACCCCCAGACGCGCGCTGCTACTCCTCCTCCTCACACCCCCAGACGCGCGCTGCTACTCCTCCTCCTCACACCCCCAGACGCGCGCTGCTACTCCTCCTCCTCACACCCCCAGACGCGCGCTGCTACTCCTCCTCCTCACACCCCCAGACGCGCGCTGCTACTTCTCCTCCTCCTCCTCCTCCTCACACCCCCAGACGCGCGCTGCTACTCCTCCTCCTCCTCACACCCCCAGACGCGCGCTGCTACTCCTCCTCCTCCTCACACCCCCAGACGCGCGCTGCTACTCCTCCTCCTCCTCACACCCCCAGACGCGCGCTGCTACTCCTCCTCCTCACACCCCCAGACGCGCGCTGCTACTTCTCCTCCTCCTCCTCACACCCCCAGACGCGCGCTGCTACTTCTCCTCCTCCTCCTCACACCCCCAGACGCGCGCTGCTACTCCTCCTCCTCCTCACACCCCCAGACGCGCGCTGCTACTCCTCCTCCTCCTCACACCCCCAGTCGCGCGCTGCTACTCCCCCTCCTCACACCCCCAGACGCGACACTCCTCCTCACACGCGACACTCCTCCTCACACCCGCAGACGCGACACTCCTCCTCACACCCGCAGACGCGACACTCCTCCTCACACCCGCAGACGCGACACTCCTCCTCACACCCGCAGACGCGACACTCCTCCTCACACCCGCAGACGCGACACTCCTCCTCACACCCGCAGACGCGACACTCCTCCTCATACCCGCAGACGCGACACTCCTCCTCATACATGTACAGTACAGACCAAAAGTTTGGACACACCTTCTCATTTAAAGATTTTTCTGTATTTTCCTGACTATGAAAATTGTACATTCACACTGAAGGCATCAAAACTATGAATTACCACATGTGGAATTATATACTTAACAAAAAAGTGTGAAACAACTGAAAATATGTCTTATATTCTCGGTTCTTCAAAGTAGCCACCTTTTGCTTTGATGACTGCTTTGCACACTCTTGGCATTCTCTTGATGAGCTTCAAGAGGTAGTCACCGGAAATGGTCTTCCAACAATCTTGAAGGAGTTCCCAGAGATGCTGAGCACTTGTTGGCCCTTTTGCCTTCACTCTGCGGTCCAGCTCACCCCAAACCATCTCGATTGGGTTCAGGTCTGGTGACTGTGGAGGCCAGGTCACCTGGCGTAGCCCCCCATCACTCTCCTTCTTGGTCAAATAGCCCTTACACAGCCCGGAGGTGTGTTTGGGGTCATTGTCCTGTTGAAAAATAAATGATGGTCCAACTAAACGCAAACCGGATGGAATAGCATGCTGCTGCAAGATGCTGTGGTAGCCATGCTGATTTTGAATAAATCCCCAACAGTGTCACCAGCAAAGCCCCCCCACACCATCACACCTCCTCCTCCATGCTTCACGGTGGGAACCAGGCATGTAGAGTCCATCCGTTCACCTTTTCTGCGTTGCACAAAGACACGGTGGTTGGAACCAAAGATCTCAAATTTGGACTCATCAGACCAAAGCAGATTTCCACTGGTCTATTGTACATTCCTTGTGTTCTTTAGCCCAAACAAGTCTCTTCTGCTTGTTGCCTGTCCTTAGCAGTGGTTTCCTAGCAGCTATTTTACCATGAAGGCCTGCTGCACAAAGTCTCCTTTTAACAGTTGTTGTAGAGATGTGTCTGCTGCTAGAACTCTGTGCGGCATTGACCTGGTCTCTAATCTGAGCTGCTGTTAACCTGCGATTTCTGAGGCTGGTGACTCGGATAAACTTATCCTCAGAAGCAGAGGTGACTCTTGGTCTTCCTTTCCTGGGGCGGTCCTCATGTGAGCCAGTTTCTTTGTAGCGCTTGATGGTTTTTGCAACTGGACTTGGAGACACTTTCAAAGTTTTCCAAACTTATCGGACTGACTGACCTTCATTTCTTAAAGTAATGATGGCCACTCGTTTTTCTTTACTTAGCTGCTTTTTCTTGCCATAATACAAATTCTAACAGTCTATTCAGTAGGACTATCAGCTGTGTATCCACCAGACTTCTGCACAACACAACTGATGGTCCCAACCCCATTTATAAGGCAAGAAATCCCACTTATTAAACCTGACAGGGCACACCTGTGAAGTGAAGACCATTTCCGGTGACTACCTCTTGAAGCTCATCAAGAGAATGCCAAGAGTGTGCAAAGCAGTCATCAAAGCAAAAGGTGGCTACTGTGAAGAACCTAGAATATAAGACATATTCTCAGTTGTTCCACACTTTTTTGTTAAGTATATAATTCCACATGTGGTAATTCATAGTTTTGATTCCTTCAGTGTGAATGTACAATTTTCATAGTCAGGAAAAAACAGAAAAACCTTTAAATGAGAAGGTGTGTCCAAACTTTTGGTCTGTAGTGTATATACAGGTCACCATAGAGATAGATGCGGTTATTATACATTGTCATGGCGGCAGCGTCACCTTCGGCAGCAGCGCTCTCCTTGTGGGTGAGAGGAGGTGCTCCGCTTTGCGGGACAGGTCCTCCAGGAGATAGGCGAGCTCCGCCGGGCCCAGCTGCAGCACTTCTGTAGCCTGCAGGACACAGTATATATCGGTAAACGCTGTACAGACCACCAGGGCTTGAGGAGAGGGTGGAGGAGCTCGGCCAATGCTGGCGGCACACATCCGCTTTACCTTTGTACACATATCAGAATCCAGCAGTGAGCGCGTGACAAGGCCACTCTGCAGAACCGCAAACACGTCCACGTCCAGCTCCCGGAAGAAGGTGCGGAAGCTGCTCAGACACGCGGAGGATCTGCTGCTCTCATCCTTCTCCTGGAGAGTGAACAAGTCAATGACCACATTACCACCGAGGGGACAGAAAGCCTCCTAGAGGAGAGCAGAGCGGGGCTACCTTGTCAGCATGGCTCTTCTGCGTCTCCACCGGCACCGAGTCCGGCTGCTCCTCCACCTGCGAGGCTTCTGTGGCGGAGCTCTTCCCATCATCCAGCCGCCGCTTCTTTCCTAAATATACAAAAGCTGCATTCAATTAAGAACGTCAACAGAAGTAGAAATGCTCCCTCCCTGCACCGCGCGTCCCCGAATCAGACACGGTACGACAGCTCCCTCGCTGCACCACGCGTCCCCGAATCAGGCACGGTACGACAGCTCCCTCGCTGCACCACGCGTCCCCTAATCAGGCACGGTACGACAGCTCCCTCGCTGCACCGCGCGTCCCCTAATCAGACACGGTACGACAGCTCCCTCACTGCACCGCGCGTCCCCGAATCAGACACGGTACGACAGCTCCCTCGCTGCACCGCGCGTCCCCGAATCAGACACGGTACGACAGCTCCCTCCCTGCACCGCGCGTCCCCTAATCAGACACGGTACGACAGCTCCCTCGCTGCACCGCGCGTCCCCTAATCAGACACGGTACGACCGCTCCCTCCCTGCACCGCGCG
The DNA here is from genome assembly GCF_046119375.1 of Phyllobates terribilis. Classification (NCBI taxonomy): domain Eukaryota; kingdom Metazoa; phylum Chordata; class Amphibia; order Anura; family Dendrobatidae; genus Phyllobates; species Phyllobates terribilis. Next base: position 393,424,955 of record NW_027362768.1, on the reverse strand, counting down.
TCCCCGAATCAGACACGGTACGACAGCTCCCTCCCTGCACCGCGCGTCCCCGAATCAGACACGGTACGACAGCTCCCTCGCTGCACCGCGCGTCCCCGAATCAGACACGGTACAACAGCTCCCTCGCTGCACCGCGCGTCCCCGAATCAGACACGGTACAACAGCTCCCTCGCTGCACCGCGCGTCCCCGAATCAGACACGGTACAACAGCTCCCTCGCTGCACCGCGCGTCCCCGAATCAGACACGGTACAGCAGCTCCCTCCCTGCACCGCGCGTCCCCGGTTCAGACACGGTACGGCGGCTCCCTCCCTGCACCGCGCGTCCCCGGATCAGACACGGTACGGCGGCTCCCTCCCTGCACCGCGCGTCCCCGGATCAGACACGGTACGGCGGCTCCCTCCCTGCACCGCGCGTCCCCGGATCAGACACGGTACGGCGGCTCCCTCCCTGCACCGCGCGTCCCCGGATCAGACACGGTACGGCGGCTCCCTCCCTGCACCGCGCGTCCCCGGATCAGACACGGTACGGCGGCTCCCTCCCTGCACCACGCGTCCCCGGATCAGACACGGTACGGCGGCTCCCTCCCTGCACCGCGCTTCCCCGGATCAGACACGGTACGGCGGCTCGCTCGCTGCACCACGCGTCCCCTAATCAGACACGGTACGACAGCTCCCTCCCTGCACCGCGCGTCCCCGAATCAAACACGGTACGACAGCTCCCTCGCTGCACCGCGCGTCCCCGAATCAAACACGGTACGACAGCTCCCTCGCTGCACCACGCGTCCCCGAATCAGACACGGTACAACAGCTCCCTCGCTGCACCGCGCGTCCCCGAGTCAGACACGGTACAGCAGCTCCCTCCCTGCACCGCGCGTCCCCGAATCAGACACGGTACGACAGCTCCCTCGCTGCACCGCGCGTCCCCGAATCAGACACGGTACGACAGCTCCCTCGCTGCACCGCGCGTCCCCGAATCAGACACGGTACGACAGCTCCCTCGCTGCACCGCGCGTCCCCGAATCAGACACGGTACGACAGCTCCCTCGCTGCACCGCGCGTCCCCGAATCAGACACAGTACGACAGCTCCCTCGCTGCACCGCGCGTCCCCCGATCAGACACGGTACAGCAGCTCCCTCCCTGCACCGCGCGTCCCCGGATCAGACACGGTACGGCGGCTCCCTCCCTGCACCGCGCGTCCCCGGTTCAGACACGGTACGGCGGCTCCCTCCCTGCACCGCGCGTCCCCGGATCAGACACGGTACGGCGGCTCCCTCCCTGCACCGCGCGTCCCCGGATCAGACACGGTACGGCGGCTCCCTCCCTGCACCGCGCGTCCCCGGATCAGACACGGTACGGCGGCTCCCTCCCTGCACCGCGCGTCCCCGGATCAGACACGGTACGGCGGCTCCCTCCCTGCACCGCGCTTCCCCGGATCAGACACGGTACGGCGGCTCGCTCGCTGCACCACGCGTCCCCTAATCAGACACGGTACGACAGCTCCCTCCCTGCACCGCGCGTCCCCGAATCAAACACGGTACGACAGCTCCCTCGCTGCACCGCGCGTCCCCGAATCAAACACGGTACGACAGCTCCCTCGCTGCACCACGCGTCCCCGAATCAGACACGGTACAACAGCTCCCTCGCTGCACCGCGCGTCCCCGAGTCAGACACGGTACAGCAGCTCCCTCCCTGCACCGCGCGTCCCCGAATCAGACACGGTACGACAGCTCCCTCGCTGCACCGCGCGTCCCCGAATCAGACACGGTACGACAGCTCCCTCGCTGCACCGCGCGTCCCCGAATCAGACACGGTACGACAGCTCCCTCGCTGCACCGCGCGTCCCCGAATCAGACACGTTAAGACAGCTCCCTCGCTGCACCGCGCGTCCCCGAATCAGACACAGTACGACAGCTCCCTCGCTGCACCGCGCGTCCCCCAATCAGACACGGTACAGCAGCTCCCTCCCTGCACCGCGCGTCCCCGGATCAGACACGGTACGGCGGCTCCCTCCCTGCACCGCGCGTCCCCGGTTCAGACACGGTACGGCGGCTCCCTCCCTGCACCGCGCGTCCCCGGATCAGACACGGTACGGCGGCTCCCTCCCTGCACCGCGCGTCCCTGGATCAGACACGGTACGGCGGCTCCCTCCCTGCACCGCGCGTCCCCGGATCAGACACGGTACGGCGGCTCCCTCCCTGCACCGCGCGTCCCCGGATCAGACACGGTACGGCGGCTCCCTCCCTGCACCGCGCTTCCCCGGATCAGACACGGTACGGCGGCTCGCTCGCTGCACCACGCGTCCCCTAATCAGACACGGTACGACAGCTCCCTCCCTGCACCGCGCGTCCCCGAATCAAACACGGTACGACAGCTCCCTCGCTGCACCGCGCGTCCCCGAATCAAACACGGTACGACAGCTCCCTCGCTGCACCACGCGTCCCCGAATCAGACACGGTACAACAGCTCCCTCGCTGCACCGCGCGTCCCCGAGTCAGACACGGTACAGCAGCTCCCTCCCTGCACCGCGCGTCCCCGAATCAGACACGGTACGACAGCTCCCTCGCTGCACCGCGCGTCCCCGAATCAGGCATGGTACGACAGCTCCCTCGCTGCACTGCGCGTCCCCGGATCAGACACGGTACGGCGGCTCGCTCGCTGCACTGCTTGTCTCCGGATCAGACATTGTGTGGTGGCTCCCTCACGGCACTGCACATACAGGAATTGAAGCTTGAGGGAGAACTACCACTGTAGCGAAAAGGAGGACGTTGGAAAACTTTTGACATCATATAAAGATTAAGAACATGGAGGCCAGTAGCCATTTGGTGAGGGCCAGTAGCCATTTGGCGAGGGCCAGTAGCCATTTGGCGAGGGCCAGTAGCCATTTGGCGAGGGCCAGTAGCCATTTGGTGAGCTGCTACATGTTCACAGATCTACCAGTGGAAAAGCCAAACTTCACTTTCCAGAAACGCAGCTCGTGTCACTGCAGGAGGAAAGATGCAAAGTCTAGAAGAGAGAATAGCTACAGAGAAAATTATTCAGGAAGGTGAGGAAGTCCTAGACAGAGCAGAAGGGTCTCTTCAGAATACAGAAGAGAAGACATTCGTAGAGCACCTGAAGAAACCGAGGAATGGAAGTGACCTGGAGATACAGGAGGACCGGGAGGCAGTCAGCACCCGTACAACTCAGGAACCAGCACCAGGCTCTCACACAGGAGTACTGAGTCCTCCTGGATGGAGAAAGAAAAATGTTGTGAAGAAGAAACTGGGAGAGGTGGTCATGGGGGATTCCCTGCTAAGAGGAACAGAGGCCGCTATCTGCAGACCAGACATAACCTCAAGAGAAATGTGCTGTCTTCCAGGAGCAAAAATTAAAGATGTGTCTGACAGGATATCAAGACTCTTCAGACCTACAGATCACTACCCATTCCTGCTAATACATGTGGGGACAAATGACACCGCAAGAAAGGACCTGGAAACCATCTGCAGTGACTTTGAAGACTTAGGCAAGAAAGTGAAAGAATTGGGAGCGCAGGTGGTCTTCTCATCCATCCTCCCAGTGGATGGCCATGGAACAATGAGGTGGAATAAGATTCTACAGGTGAACAACTGGCTACGTCGATGGTGCCGTCAACAAGGATTTGGATTTCTGGATCACGGGATGAATTACCTATACGATGGACTACTTGCTAGAGATGGGGTGCACCTTACGAAGACTGGAAAACATGTATTTGGAAGTCGCCTTGCTACACTCATCAGAAGAGCTTTATACCAGAACAATGTGGGAAGGGAAGCAAAAGGCCAGAAAAAGCCATACAGCTGACAAATACTATTGAGATCTCTGCTACTGGAAGTGGAAAGGAAGAACAAAGACAAAACAATCTAAATAATAAAAGATATAAGAGAAACCGATCACTAACTGTTATGGTTAATATTTTATATCTCACTTCATTATTATTTAGAAACAATTATATCCTATTCTATGTCTGTAGTATTTGTTTAAAACTTGCATTATGGAACGCCTGACTAAGATACTGGTTTCCTGTGAGTTTCCTGACAAGAAGGGTTTACGTTGGGCTACGGGAAGTGTGTTATCACTGATGGTCTATTTTGGTTTCCTCTTCAGTTGTATGTAACGGTTGTAGTTCCGCTTTGTCTAGCTAATAAATGTGGTGAGTCTTAGCCGCCTCAGAAGACTCTACCTGCTGACAATACATGTCGCACATATTTTGTCTCCCTCCCTTCATCGATGAAGTATTTTAATTTGAATCTCAATGGCAATGAAAAGACCCTTTGCTGTCTATTCCAAAGTTCTCCCTAAAGAAAAAGGGTTACCACATCAGTACTTAGTGCCTGAAACCTGGGATTGTCACAACCGGACCTCCTCTGGACCAGTCAACAAGGATCTCTCTGGGAATCACTGAATAAATCTGCGGTAAGTAACCCCTTGTGTAATAATTCAGTGTTACCTAGAGGGCTCCAGGAAGGGTAATTGGTGGTACTAACAAGACAATCATTTTTGAACCCTTGCCAGTGATTGAATTTTTATGTGCAAAATTTGTTGTCTTATATGTTTCAGTGTGTTTTTAGATGTATAATTGACGATTGAATCACAGTTGAATGATAATTGAATGAAGTGACAAGTAACCAATCTTGCCCAGCGTGTCGGGATTAGGCACCTCCGCAGCTCTCCCGTATATTTCAGGAGTCGGAGGATTGTTTTATGTTGTTTGTTTTGTCTACATCATAAATGTCTGGTATGATATTGTAAACTATGAGGATCCTTGAATGTGGGACTGAATGAGTTGTGATTGACCAATAAGGGACTACGGTCTCTGCTTGATAAGGGATCCCATTAGGTGTGTTCCTTCACATGTGGTGGAGAGGAAAATCGGTCTGTAAGAGGATCAGGGAAGTGTGATTGCCTATAACAGAGGAATCCTTCACGGTAAGGTAGTACTCTGAGGGTATTAAATTCCCCTGTAAGTTGATAAGGGCACCTTCAAGAAAGGGGTAACTGAATGCAGTTTTTAGCCCGAATGAAGCAGGGGGATTAATATCAGCGATTGTGCAGTGTGCATTGAGTGATTGACGTATTGTGAAGTCGTTTTTGATGAATCAGATTCGTTGTCCTCAGTGTCTGTGTTCTGTTTTGTGTAATCTCAAGAGAGGGAAAATCATAGTAGTTGAAGTTCTTGCTCAGCCTGTATACCCAGACCGGGAAACATATAGTATGAAAAGTAACACTTATTGCAGATATAGTTGTCACGCAGTGCCTTTACAAGGTGTAGAAGGAAAACCTCTGAACTGGGTAGTAAAAACACACCACTACGCCCACACCGGGGTGACTTCCTTTTGTTGTCCCAGAACTAACCCAGTTGATAGAGAAACTGCAGAGGCAGCTATTTAATAATTGCAGATTACCTCAGGAAATGCTATATGATCATGCAGAAATAATTGCAATAGTAGGTGGAGCATTAGGCTTGGAATTGTTATTTGTTCGGTTGTAAGAATCTCCCTAGCTCACAGGGCTGGAAAATCGGTGTTAGTACTTCCTTAAAGATCCGTCTTCCGAGGCTCAGAGGAGACTGGGACGGGATCAGATCCGTCTTCCGAGGCTCAGAGGAGACTGGGACGGGATCAGATCCGTCTTCCGAGGCTCAGAGGAGACTGGGAAGGTAAGGGTGCCTGGGACCCGAGGAGGTAAGGGTGCCTGGGACCCGAGGAGGTAAGGGCGCCTGCGACCCGAGGAGGTAAGGGCGCCTGCGACCCGAGGAGGTAAGGGCGCCTGCGACCCGAGGAGGTAAGGGCGCCTGCGACCCGAGGAGGTAAGGGCGCCTGCGACCCGAGGAGGTAAGGGCGCCTGCGACCCGAGGAGGTAAGGGCGCCTGCGACCCGAGGAGGTAAGGGCGCCTGCTACCCGAGGAGGTAAGGGCGCCTGCTACCCGAGGAGGTAAGGGCGCCTGCGACCCGAGGAGGTAAGGGCGCCTGTGACCCGAGGAGGTAAGGGCGCCTGCGACCCGAGGAGGCAGCGATTATGCCATCATAGAATTCTGGATAACTAGAGGAGGACGACCTGTGAAGCGTCAGACTTCAAGGTTGGATTTAAAAAAGGCAGATTTTAAGGGGCTCAGAAAGAGAATAGGAGGGATCCAATGGCTGGATGTCCTTAACCCCTTTACAGCCTGGGGCATAATAGTACGCACCAGGCTGTCATCCCCCTGTTCAGCGCGGGCTCCGGCGCTGAGCCCTCACTGAACCAGGCACATGTCAGCTGAGAAAAAAATTCTACACGCCAGAATTACGTTTTTTGGTCGCCGCAACATTGCAATGAAATGCAATAACTGGCGATCCAAACTTCGGATCTAACCCAAATTGGCATCAATAAAAACTTCAGCTCGGCGCGCAAAAAATGAGCCCTTACCCGGCCCCAGATCCCAAAAAATGGAGAAGCTACGGGTCTTGGAAAATGGTGCTTTTTTTTTTTTTTTTTTTTAGCAAGCTTTGGAATTTTTTTTCAAGACTTAAATAAAAAATAACCTATAGATGTTTGGTGTCTATGAACTCTTAATGACCTGGAGAATAATGATGGCCGGGCAGTTTTATTATTCAGTGAATGTGGTAAAATAACTAAGAAAAAAACATCTGCACTTTTTTTGCAATTTCACCGCACTTGGATCCTTTTCCCCGCTTCCCGTAAACGATATGGTAAAACCAGTAATGTCGTTCAAAAGTACAACTCGTCCCGCAAAAAATAAGCCCTCACATGGCCATATTGTCCAAAAAATAAAAACGCTATGGCTCTGGGAACAAGGGGAGCAAAAAACGAAAATCCAAAAATGGAAAATTCCAGGGTCCTTAAGGGGTTAAGGACAAAAATGTCCAGGAAAGAAGGGAAAATTAGAAAAATGAGATTCTCAAAGCACAATCATTAACAATCCCTAAAAGAGGGAAGAATAGGAAGAATTTAAGGAAACCAGGATGGATGAACACAGAACTTAAACACATGCTAAAAAGAAAGAAAGAAATGTTTATCAAATGGAAAGAGGGAGGCATATCTAAAGAAGATTATAATGCAGTCTGCAGAACCTGTAGGGCACGTATCAGGTTAGCTAAAGCGGACAATGAATTAAGGCTTGCAAGAGATGTCAAAAGCAATAAAAAAGGATTTTGGAGGTTTGTCAAAAGTAAAAGAAAAGTCAAAGATGCTATAGGATTTTTACAGGATGAAAGTGGTAAAAAATAATGCTGAGGACCGAAGTTTTAAATATCTATTTTGCTTCTGTTTTCTCTCAGAAAGCAAATGTAACATCAACTGATCTTCACTGTCCTATTGAAGGAATAGAAGAATCCACACGATCTATAAACAGCGAGATAGTCGGGGAACACTTAGCTAATATAAATGAGTTCAAGTCTCCAGGTCCAGATGAATTATACCCCAGAGTACTGAAGGCGATCATAGAAGAAATTTTAGAACCACTCTCCATAATCTTTGAAAATTCTTGGAGAACAGGAGAAGTCCCAGAAGACTGGAGAAGAGCAAATGTTGTCCCCATCTTCAAAAAGGGGAAGAAGGTGGACCCAGGGAACTATAGGCCGGTGAGTCTGACTTCTATACCAGGAAAGATCTTTGAACAAATTATTAAACAACATGTATGTAAGTACCTGGATAAGAATGAAGTGATTAACCAGAGTCAGCATGGGTTTGTAACTAACAAGTCATGTCAGACTAACTTAATTTCCTTCTATGACAGAATCACTGACTGGGTGGATCAGGGAAATGCTGTAGATATAGTATATCTTGACTTCAGCAAAGCATTTGACAAAGTATCTCACACCATCCTTATTGAAAAAATGACCAAGTATGCAATGGACCAGGCAACTGTTAGGTGGATTCATAACTGGCTTAGTGATCGGACTCAAAGGGTGGTTGTAAATGGCTTCACATCCAGCTGGATGAATGTCTCAAGTGGGGTACCACAGGGCTCCGTCCTGGGACCTGTATTGTTCAACATCTTTATCAATGATTTAGATGAAGGAATTTAGGGTAAACTGATTAAATTTGCTGATGACACAAAGCTAGGAGGGATAGCTAATACTAGAGAAGAGAGAGAGAGGATTCAAAAAGACCTAAATAAACTGGAGCAGTGGGCAGCAACCAACAGAATGGTTTTTAACAGGGAAAAATGCAAAGTACTACATCTGGGCAATAAAAATGAAAAAAGCATCTACAGAATGGGAGGAATAGAGCTAAGCAACAGTACATGTGAAAAAGACTTAGGTATACTAATAGATCATAGACTGAACATGAGTCAACAGTGTGATGCAGCAGCAAAAAAGGCAAATACAATTCTGGGATGTAGTAACAGAAGCATACAGTCTAGATCACGTGAAGTCATTATCGGACTTTACTCCTCTTTGGTCAGACCTCATCTGGATACTGTGTACAGTTTTGGGCACCACATTTTAAAAAAGACATAGACAAAGTGGAGCAAGTTCAGAGAAGAGCGACCAGAATGGTGACTGGTCTGCAAACCATGTCCTATGAGGAACGGTTGCAGGATTTGGGAATGTTTAGCTGCAAAAAAGAAGACTGAGAGGAGACTTAATAGCTGTCTACAAATATCTGAAGGGCTGTTACATTGTAGAAGGATCATCTTTATTCTCATTTGCACAAGGAAAGACTAGAAGCAATGGGATGAAACTGAATGGGAGGAGACACAGACTAGATATTAGAAGACACTGTATGACAGTGAGGAGATCAATGAGTGGAACAGGCTGCCACGAGAGGTGGTGAGTTCCCCTTCAATGGACGTCTTCAGAGGCTGGACAGACATCTGTCTGAGATGGTTTAGTGCATCCTGCATTGAGCCGGGGAGTTGGACACGAGGACCCTGAAGATCCCCTCCAACGAGAACATTCTATGATCCCCTAATTAAACACAGTGGGCCGGCTCCCAACTGTGAGTCCCCGGATCATACACAGAGCGGCGGCTTCCACCCTGCATCCATGGATCAGTTACAGTGGGCCAGACCCAACCCTGCGTCCACGGATCAGACAAGGTGTGCCGGATCCCAACCCTGCGTCCCCGGAGCAAAACACAGCGCAGTGGCCTCCACCCTGCAACCATAGATCAGTTACAGTGGGCCGGATCCCACCCTGCGTCCCCGAATCAGACACGGTGGGCCGGCTCCCACCATGCATCCCCGGATTAGATACGGTATGCCGGCTCCCACCCTGCATCCCCGGATTAGACATGGTGGGCCGGCTCCCACCCTGCGTCCCCGGATTAGACACGGTGGGCCGGATCCCAACCCTGCGTCCCCGGAGCAAAACACAGCGCAGTGGCCTCCACCCTGCATCCATGGATCAGTTACAGTGGGCCGGATTCCACCCTGCGTCCCCGAATCAGACACTGTGGGCCGGCTCCCACCCTGCATCCCCGGATTAGACACGGTGGGCCGGCTCCCACCCTGCATCCCCGGATTAGACACGGTGGGCCGGCTCCCACCCTGCGTCCCCGAATCAGACACGGTGGGCCGGCTCCCACCCTGCATCCCCGGATTAGACACGGTATGCCAGATCCCACCCGGTATCCCCGGATTAGACACGGTGGGCCGGCTCCCACCATGCATCCCCGGATTAGACACGGTGGGCCGGCTCCCACCATGCATCCCCGGATTAGACAAGGTGGGCCGGCTCCCACCATGCATCCCCGGATTAGACACGGTGGGCCGGCTCCCACCCTGCATCCCCGGATTAGACACGGTGGGCCGGCTCCCACCCTGCATCCCCGGATTAGACACGGTGGGCCGGCTCCCACCCTGCATCCCAGGATTAGACACGGTGGGCCGGCTCCCACCCTGCATCCCCGGATTAGACACGGTGGGCCGGCTCCCAACCTGCATCCCCGGATTAGACACGGTGGGCCGGCTCCCAACCTGCATCCCCGGATTAGACACGGTGGGCCGGCTCCCAACCTGCATCCCCGGATTAGACACGGTGGGCCGGCTCCCACCCTGCATCCCCGGATTAGACACGGTATGGCGGCTCCCACCCTGCATCCCCGGATTAGACACGGTATGGCTGCTCCCACCCTGCATCCCCGGATTAGACACGGTGGGCCGGATCCCACCCTGCATCCCCGGATTAGACACGGTGGGCCGGCTCCCACCCTGCATCCCCGGATTAGACACGGTATGCCGGCTCCCACCCTGCATCCCCGGATTAGACACGGTGGGCCGGCTCCCACCCTGCATCCCCGGATTAGACACGGTGGGCCGGCTCCCACCCTGCATCCCCGGATTAGACACGGTGGGCCGGCTCCCACCCTGCGTCCCCGGATTAGACACGGTGGGCCGGCTCCCACCCTGCGTCCCCGGATTAGACACGGTATGCCGGCTCCCACCCTGCATCCCCGGATTAGACACGGTGGGCCGGCTCCCACCCTGCATCCCCGGATTAGACACGGTGGGCCGGCTCCCACCCTGCATCCCCGGATTAGACACGGTGGGCCGGCTCCCACCCTGCATCCCCGGATTAGACACGGTGGGCCGGCTCCCACCCTGCATCCCCGGATTAGACACGGTGGGCCGGCTCCCACCCTGCATCCCCGGATTAGACACGGTGGGCCGGCTCCCACCCTGCATCCCCGGATTAGACACGGTATGCCGGCTCCCACCCTGCATCCCCGGATTAGACACGGTATGCCGGCTCCCACCCTGCATCCCCGGATTAGACACGGTGGGCCGGCTCCCACCCTGCATCCCCGGATTAGACACGGTGGGCCGGCTCCCACCCTGCATCCCCGGATTAGACACGGTGGGCCGGCTCCCACCCTGCATCCCCGGATTAGACACGGTGGGCCGGCTCCCACCTTGCACCGCGTGACTGTGGGGGAGATGTGATAGAGTCTTCTGCTCCTTCTCTCCTCTCTGGGTGGGATGTGATGCAGGAAGAATGGTCAGAATCTCGCCCGTACAGATAATACCTTTCCTCGCAGGGTTTGCTGTGGCGACAGCAGGTAACGCCCGAGGAGACCCCTCAATCCAATCACAGTCAAAACGAGCACAAGGTGGAACATACCCAGGACAAGCTGAAGAATAAAGAGAGGACAGGAGTCAGCATTCTACACCGCCATCACCTCCCGAATCCCCTCCTCACACTGCGCAACTCCGCGAACAGTCACCAGACACCACCGGACATCAGCGACTACAGAAACTCACATTTCTCCACACAACACTTCATACACCAGAGGCGACATTATAGCAGTTATATTCTTGTACATAGGAGCAGTATTATAGTAGTTATATTCTTATACATAGAGCAGTATTATAGTAGTTATATTCTTGTACATAGGAGCAGTATTATAGTAGTTATATTCTTGTACATAGGGGCAGTATTATAGTAGCTATATTCTTGTACATAGGGGCAGTATTATAGTAGCTATATTCTTGTACATAGGGGCAGTATTATAGTAGCTATATTCTTGTACATAGGGGCAGTATTATAGTAGTTATATTCTTGTACATAGGAGCAGTATTATAGTAGTTATATTCTTGTACATAGGGGCAGTATTATAGTAGTTATATTCTTGTACATAGGAGCAGTATTATAGTAGTTATATTCTTGTACATAGGAGCAGTATTATAGTAGTTAAATTCTTGTACATAGGAGCAGTATTATAGTAGTTATATTCTTATACATAGAGCAGTATTATAGTAGTTATATTCTTGTACATAGGGGCAGTATTATAGTAGTTAAATTCTTGTACATAGGTGCAGTATTATAGTAGTTATATTCTTGTACATAGGGGCAGTATTATAGTAGTTATATTCTTGTACATAGGGGCAGTATTATAGTAGTTATATTCTTGTACATAGGGGCAGTATTATAGTAGTTATATTCTTGTACATAGGGGCAGTATTATAGTAGTTATATTCTTGTACGTAGGGGGCAGTATTATAGTAGATATATTCTTGTACGTAGGAGGCAGTATTATAGTAGTTATATTCTTGTACATAGGAGCAGTATTATAGTAGTTATATTCTTGTACATAGGGGGCAGTATTATAGTAGTTATATTCTTGTACATAGGGGGCAGTATTATAGTAGTTATATTCTTGTACATAGGAGCAGTATTATAGTAGTTATATTCTTGTACATAGGGGGCAGTATTATAGTAGTTATATTCTTGTACATAGGAGCAGTATTATAGTAGTTATATTCTTGTACATAGGAGCAGTATTATAGTAGTTATATTCTTGTACATTGGGGGCAGTATTATAGTAGTTATATTCTTGTACATAGGGGGCAGTATTATAGTAGTTATATTCTTGTACATAGGGGCAGTATTATAGTAGTTATATTCTTGTACATAGGGGCAGTATTATAGGAGTTATATTCTTGTACATAGGGGCAGTATTATAGTAGTTATATTCTTGTACATAGGGGGCAGTATTATAGTAGTTATATTCTTGTACATAGGGGGCAGTATTATAGTAGTTATATTCTTGTACATAGGAGCAGTATTATAGTAGTTATATTCTTGTACATAGGGGGCAGTATTATAGTAGTTATATTCTTGTACATAGGGGCAGTATTATAGTAGTTATATTCTTGTACATAGGGGCAGTATTATAGTAGTTATATTCTTGTACATAGGGGCAGTATTATAGTAGTTATATTCTTGTACATAGGGGCAGTATTATAGGAGTTATATTCTTGTACATAGGGGCAGTATTATAGTAGTTATATTCTTGTACATAGGGGGCAGTATTATAGTAGTTATATTCTTGTACATAGGGGGCAGTATTATAGTAGATATATTCTTGTACATAGGGGCAGTATTATAGTAGTTATATTCTTGTACATAGGGGGCAGTATTATAGTAGTTATATTCTTGTACATAGGAGCAGCATTATAGTAGTTATATTCTTGTACATAGGAGCAGTATTATAGTAGTTATATTCTTGTACATAGGGGGCAGTATTATAGTAGTTATATTCTTGTACATAGGGGGCAGTATTATAGTAGTTATATTCTTGTACATAGGAGCAGTATTATAGTAGTTTTATTCTTGTACATAGGGGGCAGTATTATAGTAGTTATATTCTTGTACATTGGGGGCAGTATTATAGTAGTTATATTCTTGTACATAGGAGCAGTATTATAGTAGTTATATTCTTGTACATAGGGTGCAGTATTATAGTAGTTATATTCTTGTACATAGGAGCAGCATTATAGTAGTTATATTCTTGTACATAGGAGCAGTATTATAGTAGTTATATTCTTGTACATAGGAGCAGCATTATAGTAGTTATATTCTTGTACATAGGAGCAGTATTATAGTAGCTATATTCTTGTACATAGGAGCAGCATTATAGTAGTTATATTCTTGTACATAGGGGCAGTATTATAGTAGCTATATTCTTGTACATAGGGGGCAGTATTATAGTAGTTATATTCTTGTACATAGGGGGCAGTATTATAGTAGTTATATTCTTGTACATAGGAGCAGTATTATAGTAGTTATATTCTTGTACATAGGAGCAGCATTATAGTAGTTATATTCTTGTACATAGGGGCAGTATTATAGTAGCTATATTCTTGTACATAGGGAGCAGTATTATAGTAGTTATATTCTTGTACATAGGAGCAGTATTATAGTAGCTATATTCTTGTACATAGGAGCAGCATTATAGTAGTTATATTCTTGTACATAGGGGCAGTATTATAGTAGCTATATTCTTGTACATAGGGGGCAGTATTATAGTAGCTATATTCTTGTACATAGGAGCAGCATTATAGTAGTTATATTCTTGTACATAGGGGCAGTATTATAGTAGCTATATTCTTGTACATAGGGGGCAGTATTATAGTAGTTATATTCTTGTACATAGGGGGCAGTATTATAGTAGTTATATTCTTGTACATAGGAGCAGAATTATAGTAGTTATATTCTTGTACATAGGAGCAGTATTATAGTAGTTATATTCTTGTACATAGGAGCAGTATTATAGTAGTTATATTCTTGTACATAGGAGCAGTATTATAGTAGTTATATTCTTGTACATAGGAGCAGTATTATAGTAGTTATATTCTTGTACATAGGGGGCAGTATTATAGTAGTTATATTCTTGTACATAGGGAGCAGTATTATAGTAGTTATATTCTTGTACATAGGGGCAGTATTATAGTAGTTATATTCTTGTACATAGGAGCAGCATTATAGTAGTTATATTCTTGTACATAGGGGCAGTATTATAGTAGTTATATTCTTGTACATAGGGAGCAGTATTATAGTAGTTATATTCTTGTACATAGGGGGCAGTATTATAGTAGTTATATTCTTGTACATAGGAGCAGTATTATAGTAGTTATATTCTTGTACATAGGAGCAGTATTATAGTAGTTAAATTCTTGTACATAGGAGCAGTATTATAGTAGTTATATTCTTATACATAGAGCAGTATTATAGTAGTTATATTCTTGTACATAGGGGCAGTATTATAGTAGTTAAATTCTTGTACATAGGTGCAGTATTATAGTAGTTATATTCTTGTACATAGGGGCAGTATTATAGTAGTTATATTCTTGTACATAGGGGCAGTATTATAGTAGTTATATTCTTGTACATAGGGGCAGTATTATAGTAGTTATATTCTTGTACATAGGGGCAGTATTATAGTAGTTATATTCTTGTACATAGGGGCAGTATTATAGTAGTTATATTCTTGTACATAGGGGGCAGTATTATAGTAGTTATATTCTTGTACATAGGAGCAGTATTATAGTAGTTATATTCTTGTACATAGAGGCAGTATTATAGTAGTTATATTCTTGTACATAGGGGCAGTATTATAGTAGTTATATTCTTGTACATAGAGGCAGTATTATAGTAGTTATATTCTTGTACATAGGGGCAGTATTATAGTAGTTAAATTTTTATACATAGGGGCAGTATTATAGTAGTTAAATTCTTGTACATAGGAGCAGTATTATAGTAGTTATATTCTTGTACATAGCAGCAGTATTATAGTAGTTATATTCTTGTACATAGGAGCAGCATTATAGTAGTTATATTCTTGTACATAGGAGCAGTATTATAGTAGTTATATTCTTGTACATAGAGGCAGTATTATAGTAGTTATATTCTTGTACATAGGTGCAGTATTATAGTAGTTATATTCTTGTACATAGGTGCAGTATTATAGTAGTTATATTCTTGTACATAGGTGCAGTATTATAGTAGATATATTCTTGTACATAGGAGGCAGTATTATAGTAGTTATATTCTTGTACATAGGAGCAGTATTATAGTAGTTATATTCTTGTACATAGGGGGCAGTATTATAGTAGTTATATTCTTGTACATAGGAGCAGTATTATAGTAGTTATATTCTTGTACATTGGGGGCAGTATTATAGTAGTTATATTCTTGTACATAGGGGGCAGTATTATAGTAGTTATATTCTTGTACATAGGGGGCAGTATTATAGTAGATATATTCTTGTACATAGGGGCAGTATTATAGGAGTTATATTCTTGTACATAGGGGCAGTATTATAGTAGTTATATTCTTGTACATAGAGGCAGTATTATAGTAGTTATATTCTTGTACATAGGGGCAGAATTATAGTAGTTATATTCTTGTACATAGGAGCAGTATTATAGTAGTTATATTCTTGTACATAGGGAACAGTATTATAGTAGTTATATTCTTGTACATAGGAGCAGTATTATAGTAGTTATATTCTTGTACATAGGGGGCAGTATTATAGTAGTTATATTCTTGTACATAGGGGGCAGTATTATAGTAGATATATTCTTGTACATAGGGGCAGAATTATAGTAGTTATATTCTTGTACATAGGAGCAGTATTATAGTAGTTATATTCTTGTACATAGGGGGCAGTATTATAGCAGTTATATTCTTGTACATAGTGGCAGTATTATAGTAGTTATATTCTTGTACATAGGGGCAGTATTATAGTAGTTATATTCTTGTACATAGGGAACAGTATTATAGTAGTTATATTCTTGTACATAGGAGCAGTATTATAGCAGTTATATTCTTGTACATAGGGGGCAGTATTATAGTAGTTATATTCTTGTACATAGGGGCAGTATTATAGTAGTTATATTCTTGTACATAGGAGCAGTATTATAGTAGTTATATTCTTGTACATAGGGAGCAGTATTATAGTAGTTATATTCTTGTACATAGGGGGCAGTATTATAGTAGTTATATTCTTGTACATAGGAGCAGTATTATAGTAGTTATATTCTTGTACATAGTGGCAGTATTATAGTAGTTATATTACTAAGCGGGCAGCGGCGGTAGTACACGTGACTACAACTCCAGTCAGACTCCTCTTAGTGGTCATGACCCCATTCTATCGCTTTATGTGGCCCCCACACATCAGACATGGACCCCCTGAGGGCAGAGACATCATTCACCACCAATATTCTCCTGATCTGCTGGGATGAAATGTTATTAGTGCGGCTGGTACCTGGCAGACCCCGTTCCAGGACGCTGCGCAGCCACGTGATGTTCTGCAGACGTCTCAGCACTTTTCCCTTCATGTCGGCATTCGGCTGCTTGCAGAAGGCGTTGACTACCTGCAAGAACAGCTCAGCGTCAGTCAGGGGCGGCGATGGCCCGGGGAGGGCCGGGATGGGCGGCCGGGGAGGGGCGGCAGGAGCAGCAGCCCGGGGCGGAGGGGGCGGAGCAGGAGCAGCGGCCCGGAGGGGAGGGGCGGCAAGAGCAGCGGCCCGGAGGGGAGGGGCGGCAAGAGCAGCGGCCCGGAGGGGAGGGGCGGCAAGAGCAGCGGCCCGGAGGGGAGGGGCGGCAAGAGCAGCGGCCCGGAGGGGAGGGGCGGCAAGAGCAGCGGCCCGGAGGGGAGGGGCGGCAAGAGCAGCGGCCCGGAGGGGAGGGGCGGCAAGAGCAGCGGCCCGGAGGGGAGGGGCGGCAAGAGCAGCGGCCCGGAGGGGAGGGGCGGCAAGAGCAGCGGCCCGGAGGGGAGGGGCGGCAAGAGCAGCGGCCCGGAGGGGAGGGGCGGCAAGAGCAGCGGCCCGGAGGGGAGGGGCGGCAAGAGCAGCGGCCCGGAGGGGAGGGGCGGCAAGAGCAGCGGCCCGGAGGGGAGGGGCGGCAAGAGCAGCGACCCGGGGAGGGGCAGCAGGAGCAGCGGTCGGGGGGGTGGCAGCAGGAGCAGTTTGGGTAGGGGTGGGACGCGGAGGCCTCACTTACCTCTATAAACCAGTTAATGGCCATGAAGAGGAGCGAGCACAGCAGCTCCCGCTCGGCTCTGCTCAGAGACTCCACCTTGTCGATGACGTCCAGGTCGGTCAGGTACAGCGGGCAGCCTAGACGGGGACACAAGCCGGAGAGGGCAGCTGCTCCAGTGACTCCGTCATTAGGACCTCGCCTGCAGAGCTTACAGTCAGTGCAGCTCAGTTATGGGAAACATCATGTAACATTGTAGTTTCCTTGGGGACAGAGAAAGAACAGAAGAGCGTACCCAACAAAGCGTCAATCTCATCCAAGTTACCGGAAAACTCCTCCTCTATGCACAGACGAAGCAACCGGAAAAACGGGCACAAGCAGAGGGCAGAGACGAGGCTGCGGGGAGAAGAGAGGACAGGTGACGTATGGAGGCCGGCAGCCCCCGCAGAGGGACGGCGAGAGGGGAGGCCGGCAGCCCCCGCAGAGGGACGGCGAGAGGGGAGGCCGGCAGCCCCCGCAGAGGCATGGCGAGAGGGGAGGCCGGCAGCCCCCGCAGAGGCAAGGCGAGAGGGGAGGCCGGCAGCCAAACAGAGGGACGGCGAGAGGGGAGGCAGACAGCCCCCGCAGAGGGACGGCGAGAGGGGAGGCAGACAGCCCCCGCAGAGGCACGGCGAGAGGGGAGGCCGACAGCCAAACAGAGGGACGGCAAGAGGGGAGGCCGGAAGCCCCCACAGAGGGACGGTGAGAGGAGAGGCCGGCGGCCTCTGCAGAGGGACGGCGAGAGGAGAGGCCGGCGGCCCCCGCAGAGGCACGGCGAGAGGGGAGGCAGACGGCCCCCGCAGAGGCACGGCGAGAGGGGAGGCAGACAGCCCCCGCAGAGGCACGGCGAGAGGGGAGGCCGGCAGCCAAACAGAGGGACGGCAAGAGGGGAGGCCGGAAGCCCCCACAGAGGGACGGTGAGAGGAGAGGCCGGCGGCCTCTGCAGAGGGACGGCGAGAGGAGAGGCCGGCGGCCCCCGCAGAGGCACGGCGAGATGGGAGGCAGACAGCCCCCGCAGAGGCACGGCGAGAGGGGAGGCAGACAGCCCCCGCAGAGGCACGGCGAGAGGGGAGGCCGGCAGCCAAACAGAGGGACGGCAAGAGGGGAGGCCGGAAGCCCCCACAGAGGGACGGTGAGAGGAGAGGCCGGCGGCCTCTGCAGAGGGACGGCGAGAGGAGAGGCCGGCGGCCCCCGCAGAGGCACGGCGAGAGGGGAGGCAGACGGCCCCCGCAGAGGCACGGCGAGAGGGGAGGCAGACAGCCCCCGCAGAGGCACGGCGAGAGGGGAGACCGGCAGCCCCCGCAGAGGCACGGCGAGAGGGGAGGCCGGCAGCCCCCGCAGAGGCACGGCGAGAGGGGAGGCAGACGGCCCCCGTAGAGGCATGGCGAGAGGGGAGGCCGGCAGCCCCCGCAGAGGCACGGCGAGAGGGGAGGCCGGCAGCCCCCGCAGAGGCACGGCGAGAGGGGAGGCCGGCAGCCCCCGCAGAGGGACAGCGTGAGGGGAGGCCGGCAGCCCCCGCAGAGGCACGGACAGAGGCACGGTTGGTACACAGAGGCCACTCACCGCCCTTCTCGG
Organism: Phyllobates terribilis; assembly: GCF_046119375.1. Lineage (NCBI taxonomy): Eukaryota > Metazoa > Chordata > Amphibia > Anura > Dendrobatidae > Phyllobates > Phyllobates terribilis. The sequence continues at coordinate 393,406,118 of NW_027362768.1, read as the reverse complement.
AGGATTGCAGACGAGCCTTTATTCTGGACATCCTGTGACAGCAGCGGCAGGAGGTTGATGACTACCGCACCCTGACTCTCATCATCCTCCAGGTTATACATGGCTGTCACTGGGAACAGGTGGGACCTGCAGGGAGAAGACAGGAAAGCCCATAACAGACTCAATATCATGAACCCAAAACTATGGATATAAATGGGGGAAACACAAGGAGACTGGTGTAATAGAAGCTCGGCAGAACGCCAAGAGGACAATAACCGAGAAACCGCCGAGAGGAACAAAAACAGACGTGGTTTATTAATGTATAGCAAATATCAGCATAACAGTGACCGGGAGATGAGGACCCCGAGACAAAGGAGCACATCCAACACAGAACAACACCATGCCGAAAAGAGTGTAACTAATAAATCCCACCGGACGCCCCCCACACAGAAAGTGACCACAGCGCACAATGAGCCCATCAATGGAGGCGAGACGTGCCGAGCGCGGATCAGACGGGAGAACGATCAACCTGGCGCGTCCGTGGGTCCTGGCGCGTCCGCGGGTCTCATGTCTTTACATTTTGCGGCCTGGCCACTTGTCTTATTATTTATACTGAGTTGTTCTTGACTTGCTCCTTCAGTAGTGTCCACAATACCAGCCGTCCAATATGACTGACCGGATTAATCGCTGTTTTTGGCATAGATTCTATCACCACATGTCAGACAATTCACCAGTCGGTGCAGGAGATTGTAAGAAACCCCCAGACTCCGCATTCATCATCTGCAGGTTTCTGACTGTGTATGTGAATAATTAATTGTACGGGGGGTTCAATATAATAGCAGTGTGGGGGTCAATCAGTGTGCTCAATCACTCTGTGAAGAAACAGGGGTGAATCAGGCGGCCGCTATATAAGGGTGAAGCAGCACATGTTGTACCTGCATTTCTCCTTGAAAGCCTGAGAAATCTGGAAAGTTTCAGACATTGCTCAGAAGAACAGCGGACTTTGATTGGAGAGGGTAAAACTTATAAAGAAGTGCAGACAATGATCGGCTGTTCAGATAAAATGATCTGCAATGCTTTATAATGGAAAGCAAAACAAGAGAGATGGGGAAGAAAACGGAAGATCAAATGGATCAAAGAATATCCAGAATGGCAAACGCTCAGCCAATGATCAGCTGCTCCAGGATGATCACAGACAGTCTCCAGTTACCTGTGAGGACTGTGACAGTTAGAAGACGCCTGTGTGAAGCTAATCTCTGAGCAAGACATCCCCGCAAAGTCCCACTGTTAAAAAAAAGACATGTACTGAAGTGGATACAATCTGCCAAAGAACACATCAACCGGCCTAAAGAGAAATGGAGAAACATTTTGTGGACTGATGAAAGTAAAATTGTTCTTTTTGGCTCCGAGGGCCTCAGACAGTTCATCAGACGACCCCAAACTCTTCAGAGTGTACTGTGGCATGAATGAAGACAGTGAAGCATGGTGGAAGCATCATGATATGGGTATGTTTCTCTTACTATGGTGGCGGACCTATTTACCGCATACCAGAGATTATGGACCAGTTTGAATATATTAAAATACTTGAGGTCATGTTGCCTTAAGCTGAAGAGTATATGCCCTTGAAATGGGAGTTTCACCAAGACAATGACCCTAAACACATAAGTAAATGAGCAAAATCTTGGCTCCAGATTGAGGTTATGGAGCGACCAGCCCAATCCCCGGACCTTAATCCAATAGATCACTTGTGGGGTGACATCAAAAATACCGTTTCTGAGGAAGAGCCAACAAATGCCAAAATATTGTGGGATGTAGTGAAAGCGTCCTGGGCTGGAACAACAGATGACAGGGGACAGAAGATGGTTGACTCTATGCAACATAGATGTGAAGCAGCTCTAAAAAACGGATATACAACTAAATATTAGGTTAATGAATCACAGGAATGATAAATCCTAAAAAGAAGGACAAATGCAGACACTGCTATTTTTTAGAACAGAACAATGGTCATTTTTTGTTATTTTCTGTAAAGTCGTTACAATTATCTACATTTCTCTTCATGTTGTGAATTAGAAAACAGTGAACAAAGTTTCCAATGCTGGAAATATAACTAGGGGGAAGAAAGAGGCCGGCGGCTCCGGGGGAAGAGAGAGAGAGGCCGGCGGCTCCGGGGGAAGAGAGAGAGAGGCCGGCGGCTCCGGGGGAAGAGAGAGAGAGGCCGGCGGCTCCGGGGGAAGAGAGAGAGAGGCCGGCGGCTCCGGGGGAAGAGAGAGAGGCCGGCGGCTCCGGGGGAAGAGAGAGGACGGCGGCTCCGGGGGAAGGAGAGCGGCTCCAGAGCTGCCTTCAAGCGCCGATGCTAGCATGGGCTGAAGATAAAGAAGTCACCGGCGGTGAAGGAGAAAAGGGAAGGCTAGCGGAGTAAGCAGAGGACGTGGGTGAGCAATCGAGGTGTTTAAACCGAAAAGGATTGGGGTAGATCCGATATTTTGATCGCCCGTTATTGCAGTTTATTGCAATGCTGCGGCGACCAAAAAATAATAATTCTGGCGTTTAGAATTTTTTTCTCGTTACGTCGTTTACCGATCGGATTAATTCTTTTTTTGTATTGATAGATCGGGCGATTCTGAACGCGGCGATACCAAATATGTGTATGTGGGGTTTTTTTGTTTTATTTTGAATGGGGCGAAAGGCGGTGATTTAAACTTTTATATATTTTTTAAAACACTTTTTGACACTTTTAGAAGGCTTCAATAGTGTCCATAGGAGACTCGAAGCAGCAATTACCTGATCGGCTCTTCTACACAGAGGTGATGAGCAGATCGCCTGTATGCAGCAGATTTTCTCACTTGCTATGAGCGCCGACCACTGGGTGGCGCTCATACCAATTTGGCCATGACAACCACAGGGGTCTCCTGGAGACCCTGGGTTGTCATGCCAACCCTTTGGTGACCACGGGTTGTCATGCCAACCCTTTGGTGACCCGCGAGTTAAATGCTGCTATCAGAGATTGACAGCCGCGTGTGGATCTCAATTCCATCACCTGTTTAGATCAGCTGTCATGTGCCCGGTTTAGCGCGGGCTCAACGCCGGAGCATTGAACAGGGGGTGACGACGTTTTCTGTACTATTACGTACCACGTCGGAAAGGGGTTATTAAGTTGTTAACTTTATTGCCTTCCACAAAAGAGCGTTTTGTCAGAGGTGATAGAGGAGAGGAGCGATTCAGGTGGTAGGAGAAGTCTCGTGTAATCACTGGCTGCAGGTATTCTACGTATTTTCCGCAGTATTAGGCTACGTGCACACTGTGCGTTTTTGCAGCGTTTTTTCCGTGTGGAAATGCACCAAAAGCGCCATGTAATCCGTCTGCAGCTAATGCAATGAGAACCCTGATGTGCTGTGCACATGATGGGTCATTGCGGTAAAATCCGCAGCATGTCCATTATTTGTAGCGTTTTTGCAGCATTTCCCGCCCAATGACTTCAATTGAACAGCAGCAAACCCGCAGGTATACATATATGTGTGGAATTGCTGTGTATTTGACTAGTCAATGGGTCAAATACGCTGCAAAAACACACAAAAAAATGGTACCCGGGCTGGCTGGGGAAGACTACATCAACCATCATCCGACCGCCGCTCCCGCTGACAACAGCAAGAAAAGTGCGCCTGGGGGGAGCAGTAGTCTCCTCAGCCAAGCCGGCGTGTGCACGGTGAGTGTAAAAAAAAAAAGTAAAAATCTTCATTAAAAATAAAAAACACCTATGCTCACCAGTCCAGCGTCCTCAAGATGTCCCCCGGCGTCCTGATGACCCGGCGGTACACTGACGGGAGCATGCTCGCTCCCGGCAGTGTACATCACTACTGCCGGGACTAAGTTCACGTGAGGTCATCAGCTGACGAGCTCCAGGACCTCACTTTACAGCACCAGTGCAGCGTGGGAATATTCTCACGAATGTTCCCATGTACCACGGATGCAGTATGAGGTCACCGGGGCTGATCAGCTGATCTTCAGCTGATGAACTCACGTGACATCAGCAGAGCAATGTACACTGACAGGAGTGATGACAATCACTGATGTCACTGCTGTAGAAGTGACCCGGGTCGCCGTGGGACAATCTGGATTTCGTCATGACGGCGGACAGGTGAGGGATATATATGGTTGTTTTTTATTTTTTATTTTTTCTACAGAAGATTGATGGCTTTGGGAACTGGCAGAATAATAAAAAAAAAATATTAAAACTGTGTCATTTTATTTCAATAAAATACTGTATTCTGGCCGTGTTTTTATTGAAAAAGCATTGTAAACCTTTACTACGAGGTTAGTAATGGGGGCGTCTGTAATCTAGCCAGTAAAGGCTAAACAAACAGCTGTGGGCTGATATTAATAGCCAGGGAACATTGTTGGCTAATGGCCCCTTCCCCGGCTACTAATATCAGCCCCCCAGCGGTCGGCTTTCCCTCTGCTAGTTATGAAAATGACGCGGGAGCCCACGCCATTCTTTTTAATTTTAGGCCATGTGCCCACGATACGGATGTAGCAGCGCTTTGGACACAGAATATTTTTGCTGGGTCCAAAACGCTGCGTACTATTGAACGCAGGTAAATCCGCATGTGTTCACTGAACCATGCAGTTTTACCGCAATCAATACATTCTAGTGGTCAAATTTCTGTTGTGGAGACTAGCGACTCCGCAAGAGAATTTGACATGCTGCGGTCCTGAAAGACGCGCTGCATGTCAGTGTTTGCGGGTGATCCACAGCCTCAGATGCACGCATAGCGGACATGGGATCCCATCCACTATGCTGTAACATCTGGACGCTGCGGGTTTCACGCTGCATAAAAACGCAGCGTCAAACCTGCAGCAGCTCCCGATCGTGGCCACGTACCCAAACTCACCCGCACCATGTCAATTTCTGTAGCGGAGATGCTAGTGTCCGCTGCAGATTTTCACAGATTGAAGTGTCATTATATGCGGTGGATCCGCATATATTGACAACAAAAGTGTACATTAGAACACAGAGTTTTGGGCGCAGCTAAAATACGTTAGGTCCAAAGTGCTGCTGGGTGCTGATTGGGGGGACGTAGCGGCTAACGAAACAGCTATGAGCTGTTATTAATAGCCAGGGAACAGGTTTGCCTAATGGCACCATCCTAGGCTAAAAATAGCAGCTCTCAGCTGCCCCAGAAATGACTTAAATGGAAATGCTAATGAGGTTGGGTGTATGGGACTAGCTGACACCTAGCTCCTTTCTTTGGTGATGAAAAGGTGTCAGACCCCTTCTTTACTAAACCTAATTAAACTAAAGTAAAGAGTTAAACAAACACACAAAGAGTAAACACTTTATTTGAAATACAACACATTCTTTAATGATTTAAATTAACCAATATACTCACCCCAGGTCTGAAGGTAATCCAAGGGTTAAAGCAATGTCCCACGTTTCTTTTTTCAAATAACTTTATTTTGCTCCAAAAAGCATTCATTGATGTACAAAAATGCATCAAAAACGCATTAAAGGAGGAAGAAGGCACGTTCAGTGAACAATGATGTAGATAAATCCATAGCTTTGGTTAAATACGCATTGTTGGACTTACTAAAAGCCTTTGGTAAAGGAGCCCTGGTGGAAAAGCGGATATCATCGGCATTCAGGCTGTTACCGGTAGCCTCAAGTTCACTAGGTTTTCAATTTGATGATTTGTCAGGGTAAGAAAGAATATATATTTTCTCTACTTTTATACGCTTTGCTTATGTACGAACCACCATTTTGTGTCTTATAACAATAAGCTTTCCTTGCTATATATTACTCAGATCGAAACTTATGCTAAGATGGTGCCAGTATCAGCCAGCACCTGTTTCAGAGAAACGAAACCGAATCATCAACTGACGGTTGTCTGCCCAGAGACTGAGTTAAGGAGACGTGGACCAATCAGGAGTGGCCGGATACTAGACATTTATGGCTTACCCTGCCCCGAACAATCCATTTATGGCTTACCCCGCCCCGAACACTCCCTTTCCCCTCCCCATTATGTAGTGTATTTAGGTTTGTGCATGCGGAAATAAAGGCAGAACATTGCTGAGATCGTGGCTTGCCAGTAGTCTTCTGAGCATGCTCTGAGTTTGAACCAGCTTGTTGTCGGACTCATTCTTTGAATGGTTGACCCATGCTCATAGCCTTAATTTGGAGTGACTGGAGGACGAGTGGAATGTCGCTACGACCCCGACAGATTCATCTCACTTTGATAAATGCCGGCTGTGACGATACAGCCTATAATCTTAATAAGCCAGACGTTTAGAGTGTTAATCCAAGAGAAATACACTGTTATTTTTGTGTTGACTTGTAAATATATGTGGCTGTGGACAGACCAGTATTTGTATAACCCTGAATGCTGACTTCTATTCGTTTGGAAACCATGATGTTTACTATGCTAATGACATATTGTACTAAAAAGCCAGCTAGATGTGTATTTACAAGAGCCCCCTGTGATACCAGCTCAAGGAGAACTGGTGAGCCCTGCACCTTTACCTCTGACCTGTGCCTGATGACCTTACACAGATGTAAATATAAATAGGGATCTCTGTAGTGCTGGAGAAAGAATCAAGGAGCATCAGAAAGACTTTGCAAGGAGAATGAGATACATCCTTCACGACAGTAGACGGTTAGCATGGTGACTCCATCCAAAGACATAGATTTGGATTGTACATGGTTCTGGCCTAAGGTTACGGTCCTGACTGGAAAGATACGGATCTACTCCATTGACATCAGAGAACCCATAGATACCTTTTGGGAGACCAGGTTGGCTCGATGAAGTCACTTGGCCCCATGGATATGTTGTTTGGGGTTGCTAGGAAGGACCCACCGGTCGCCTGGAACTGATGGAGAGCCCAGAGTGGGACCCTCGAGTCTCCTGGCCTTGTACCTCGATGGACTGCTAGCTTCCTAAGCTTGCCGCTACCTCCTCTCTGTGGGGTCCGCCAGAAGCGGGGGGCCACTGGTTGAGATAGTCGGCCCTGGAAGTTCCAAAGTCGTAGATGTTCTATCCCAGGCGGGCGGAGAAGGAAGGGTGAGACTGTGTGATGTTCCACCATCTTGGGTATTTGCTGGGACTGTTCTATGTGTTTATTGTGGGTCAGTAAAGTATTGCCACGCTGTTTTACCAGCACCCTGTGTTGTCTGAGTAGTATTAAGCCCACAAAGGACCCTGGGTCTCCACACCGGCCGGTGGGCTTGTGACCACCATGCTGTCACGTTGAGGTCTTCTCTTCCCTTTTATAAAGCTGTGCTAAGAAGGAATCTACAAGCGCAGGAGCGTTACATTACACCATTTATTTGTTGGTGGGGCGGAGACAAATGGTTGCGAAATTTGTAAAGTTATCAGAACGTTTGTATACGGCTGGCAAAGGAAAAACTGTTCATCCTCGCCATAGGTTAGAAATTTGGGGAAATACTATTTATTCCACTATAACGGAGGAGCGCAGACTCCAGACGAGAAGTTAGAGCATTATTGTTAAATATGTTACCACCGAGAAAACTACATTATAAGAGCTGCAGTGTGTGCCGGGCGCCCTGCGCTGCACAAATCTCACGAGCAGCTTCTTTACCTCACTGCATTGATCCTCTGAAGCAGAGTGTACGCGTGCCGGCTTCAGAGAGGAGCACTGCGCATGATCAGAGGAAGACTTCACCCGGCTTTAGAGAGGAGCACTGCGCATGATCAGAGGAAGACTTCACCCGGCTTCAGAGAGGAGCACTGCGCATGATCAGAGGAAGACTTCACCCAGCTTCAGAGAGGAGCACTGCGCATGATCAGAGGAAGACTTCACCCAGCTTCAGAGAGGAGGACTGCGCATGATCAGAGGAAGACTTCACCCGGCTTTAGAGAGGAGCACTGCGCATGATCAGAGGAAGACTTCACCCGGCTTCAGAGAGGAGCACTGCGCATGATCAGAGGAAGACTTCACCCAGCTTCAGAGAGGAGCACTGCGCATGATCAGAGGAAGACTTCACCCAGCTTCAGAGAGGAGCACTGCGCATGATCAGAGGAAGACTTCACCCGGCTTTAGAGAGGAGCACTGCGCATGATCAGAGGAAGACTTCACCCGGCTTCAGAGAGGAGCACTGCGCATGATCAGAGGAAGACTTCACCCAGCTTCAGAGAGGAGCACTGCGCATGATCAGAGGAAGACTTCACCCAGCTTCAGAGAGGAGCACTGCGCATGATCAGAGGAAGACTTCACCCGGCTTCAGAGAGGAGCACTGCGCATGATCAGAGGAAGACTTCACCCGGCTTTAGAGAGGAGCACTGCGCATGATCAGAGGAAGACTTCACCCAGCTTCAGAGAGGAGCACTGCGCATGATCAGAGGAAGACTTCACCCGGCTTCAGAGAGGAGCACTGCGCATGATCAGAGGAAGACTTCACCCAGCTTCAGAGAGGAGCACTGCGCATGATCAGAGGAAGACTTCACCCAGCTTCAGAGAGGAGCACTGCGCATGATCAGAGGAAGACTTCACCCAGCTTCAGAGAGGAGCACTGCGCATGATCAGAGGAAGACTTCACCCAGCTTCAGAGAGGAGCACTGCGCATGATCAGAGGAAGACTTCACCCGGCTTCAGAGGTTCATTGATGTGAGGGAACAAAGCTACTCATGCGCGAGGTATGTATGGTGCTGGTGAAACTATGGCTTACAAGAGCCGGCGACATCATACTCACAGGGGCGTGATAACATGCTAAGTGGGCCGACTAGTCTGGGGACACTAATGCCTCATTGACTAGTCAAAGGGTTCATTTATCATAAAAGGACTTTAGAAATACTTTTTGTGAAGATCTCTGTGTGTCCAATGTAATACAGGGACTGTTAGAGAATGTAGATGGGTAGACACATCTGCTGTTGGTTCTGGGGGCACGGGGTCAGGACAGGTCCCCTTTAATGGGAGATGGTCAGAGGAGTTATGGCCTAAGACAAATGAAGACAAGGAGTTCAGGAACGCTGTAGTCAGGGATCTATGGCTATTGGCGGCTGCAGAACTAAAAAAACAGGCAAATACTTTTGCAATCGGGTAATAAAGGTACGATTTTTGCAGTTAATGCATTGTATATGAGAAGCCAAACTGCTTAGACAATTGGTATTCTGCTGCCTAAAATGTATTAGCTGGGTAAAATCATCTTATATAGAAGACAGAGACTACCATGGCCTTGGCTTTATCTCAACGGCACCGGTGGCTGGAGGTTCATGGATTGGCAGCAGTCACAGAACAAGAAGGGATCCCGTGTCCGCGCCAGCGATGGAGTCTGATAGAGGAACATTCCCGTTAATTACGCAGTCAGTATCTGCTAGAACATGGCAGGATTATTCTGCCGCACGGAGGCGAGAATGTGGATCATAGGCAAAGCAAGGCTGAAGTGGTCCTGCTATTTGTTAGGATTTATTCATGATCAAGCCGTCCATTCTCTGCCATTTCTAAGTTGTTGGTGGGAGTAGCCTTCTTAAGGCTACACAGGAACGCTCTACTATGCAACTTATTTCCAGTTAAACAAGTTTTAAAAGCCTATAAGAGGACTTCTTGGTGTCCAGATCAGACGCCCGGCGTCCAGCGTCCCCAGCAGGCGCCCAGCGTCCCCAGCAGGCGCCCAGCGCCCGCAGCAGGCGCCCAGCGTCCCCAGCAGACGCCCAGCACCCGCATCAGACGCCCAGCGTCCCAGCAGACGCCCAGCGCCCGCATCAGACGCCCAGCGTCCCCAGCAGACGCCCAGCGCCCCCAGCAGACGCCCAGCGCCCGCAGCAGACGCCCAGGGCCCGCAGCAGACGCCCAGCGCCCGCAGCAGACGTCCAGCGCCCGCAGCAGACGTCCAGCGCCCGCAGCAGACGTCCAGCGCCCGCAGCAGACGTCCAGCGCCCGCAGGTCTTTTGGACAAGCTTTGAAATGGTGGAAGCTGTGTGTGCATGGATCATTTTTCGGAAACTTTTTGCCTTTTTTGCAGCGTTGCGTGTAGGTGAATCAGTAGCTGCCAAGACGGCTGAGCCAAGTTTGTTGAGGAGTGATGTTTGTGGAAATGAGACAGAGTTACTTAATTCTAGTGAGAAAATCAAAACCCGACCAGATGGGCAGGGGTGCAGCGGTAGATGAAGTAGGGTGCCCGAATCGCCACTGTGCGCCGTGGAGAACACAAAACAATGGTGTGACTATACAGCTTATCTTAATCTGCCAAACGTTTCAATTTGTTAAGCCAAGAGAAATACACCATTATCTTTGCGTTGACTTGTGAATGTTTGTGTTTTTCTTTGGCTGGTCAAGAAGGACATACTATTAGGTGTATAAACCTGAATATTGACTTCTCTTAGTTTGGAAACCATAATGTTTGTTACTATGCTAATTATCTATTGTACTAAATTCAGCTAGTTTATTTACAAGAGCATGGGGATTAGCTCAATCAATGAGATCTGAGTGCCGCACCTTTCCCCCTGACAGGTGACTGATGACCTTAATGTAAATATGAAAAGGGTTTTTCTTTCCTGCTGGAAAGGGAATCAAGGAGAATCAGAAAACCAGAGAGACATTCTTCAGGACATCAGCTTGGTAGCATGGCACGATCCAGAGAGACACAGATTTAGATTCTACAGGATTCTAGCCTAAAGGTACGGCCTTGGCTGGAAGGACACAGACCTGCTGCATAGATCATCAGAGAGATATGGATACTTTGGGGCAGACAAGGTTGGGACAATGAGGTCACCTGGGTCCATGGGTATGTTGTTTGGGGTTGCCAGGTGGGACCCTCCGGTCGCCTGGAACCCATGGAGACATTCGGAGAAGCCAGATTGGGACCCGCTGGTCATTTGGCCCCATGGAAACTCTCGGAGAGGCCATTGTGGGACCCTCAGGTCTCCTGGCCTTGTACCTTGATGGACTGCTAGCTTCCCAAGCTTCCCGCTACCTCTTCTCTGTGAGGGCCCACCTGGTTGAGGCCACTGGTTGAGGTAGTTGGCCCTGGAAGTCTCCAAAGTCGCAGCTGTTCTATCCCAGGCGGGGAGGGCTGTGTAATGTTCCACCATCTTGGGTACTTGCTGTCCTATAGGTTATTGTCTGTTTGGTGGATCAATGAAGTATTGCCGCGCTGTTTTACCCGCACCCTGTGTTGTCTGAGTAGCGTCTGTCTATATGAACAACAAGGAAAGGCTCTTTCCTGATAAACAGGGACGCGTCACCTTTATGTAAATGTGAATTTTATGCGTTTTTAAATAAATGCTTAGTGAAATTAAATATGGGCGACTTGAAAACAGCAGCCCATTGTTTCAGGATGGCTCCGGAGGCAGCGAGGCTGGGGCTAGAGGACAGCTCCAGTCTCATCTAGACACGCGCATCGTGACAGCTTTACACCGGGTTTCTGTCGCAGTGATGGAGGGCATTTGTCAGACATCCGGTTGGACAATTTTAACCTTGGGTTGTAGAATTTACTTGACAGGTGGCTGTGGTGTTTTTGGGGAGCCGAGCCCCTGTAAGCCTCGGCGGGTGGGATAATCGCGCAGCTTGTTCCCGGTGGATTTGGTCATTGCTTCAGTGATTCTGATATTTATTTTTAAAAAGAAAAAGTTCGTCATCAAATTTAATAAAAAGTGGTTAAAGCGCCGCTGTCAGCAGGATTGTGCTCAGTAACCACATACACTGTCAGGTGGGTGACACTGCACTGATTAATATGATACCTGGTGATGAAATCCCTCCTGTGGTTCTTGTGTAATCTTTACTTTCAGTTGGGAGATAATGATAAGCTCGTGATCCAGGGCGGCCTGTGGGGGGCGCTCTATCTGGTGCTCCGGGGCGGCCTGTGGGGAGCCTCTATCTGCTGCTCCGGGACGGCCTGTGGGGGGGCGCTCTATCTGGTGCTCCGGGGCGGCCTATGGGGGGCGCTCCCTCTGGTGCTCCGGGGCGGCCTATGGGGGGCGCTCCCTCTGGTGCTCCGGGGCGGCCTATGGGGGGCGCTCCCTCTGGTGCTCCGGGGCGGCCTATGGGGGACGCTCCCTCTGGTGCTCCGGGGCGGCCTGTGGGGGGCGTTCTATCTGGTGCTCTGCTTCCATATTCATCTGTATGCTCTTATGGCAGCTCACTGATCGGTCACTGACCTGCCTCCCATTACCTAGCAGTGAACTACCAGATGCATTATGTAAAAGAGGAGACAGGTCAGTGATAGATCAGTGAGCGCTCATAAGAGCATACAGATGAATAAGTAAGCAGAGCACCAGATAGAGCGCCCCCCCACCACAGGCCGCATGGAGCACCAGAGGGAGGGCCCCCACAGGCCGCCCCAGAGCATCAGAGAAAGCGCCCTCACAGGCTGCCCCAGAGCACCAGAGAGAGGCCCCCCACAGGCCGCCCCGGAGCACCAGAGAGAGGCCCCCCACAGGCCGCCCCGGAGCACCAGAAGGAGAGCCCTCCCCCCACAGGCCGCCCCGGAGCACCAGAAGGAGAGCCCCCCCCCACAGGATGCCCCGGAGCACCAGAGAGAGCGCTTCCCACAGGCTGCACCGGAGCACCAGAGAGAGCGCTTCCCATAGGCCGCCCCGGAGCACCAGAGAGAGCGCCTCCCACAGGCCGCCCTGGAGCACCAGAGAGAGGGCTTCCCACAAACTGCTCCGGAGCACCAGAGAAAGCGCCCTCCACAGGCCGCCCTGGAGCACCAGATACAGCACCCCCCACAGGCCGCCCCGGAGCACCAGATACAGCACCCCCCACAGGCCGCCCCGGAGCACCAGAGAAAGGGCCCTCCACAGGCCGCCCTGGAGCACCAGATACAGCACCCCCCACAGGCTGCTCCGGAGCACCAGAGAAAGGGCCCTCCACAGGCCGCCCTGGAGCACCAGATACAGCGCCCCCCACAGGCCGCCCCGGAGCACCAGATACAGCACCCCCCACAGGCTGCTCCGGAGCACCAGAGAAAGGGCCCTCCACAGGCCGCCCTGGAGCACCAGATACAGCGCCCCCCACAGGCCGCCCCGGAGCACCAGATAGAACGCCCCCCACAGGCCGCCCTGGAGCACCAGATAGAGCGCCCCCCACAGGCCGCCCTGGAGCACCAGAGAGAGCGCTTCCTATAGGCCGCCCTGGAGCACCAGAGAGAGCGTTTCCTATAGGCCGCCCTGGAGCACCAGATAGAGGGCTTCCCATAGGCCGCCCTAGAGCACAAGAGAGAGAGCTTCCCACAAACTGCTCCGGAGCACCAGAGAAAGCGCCCTCCACAGGCCGCCCTGGAGCACCAGATACAGCACCCCCCACAGGCTGCTCCGGAGCACCAGAGGGAGAGCCCCCCCCCCCACAGGCTGCCCCGGAGCACCAGAGGGAGCGCCCACCCCCACAGGCTGGCCCGGAGCACCAGATAGAGCGCCCCCACAGGCCGCCCTCGAGCATCAGAGGGAGGGCCCCCCACAGGCCATCCCGGAGCACCAGAGAAAGCTCCCCCCACAGGCCGCTCCGGAGCACCAGAGAGAGGGCTTCCCACAGGCCGCCCCGGAGCACCAGATACAGCACCCCCCACAGGCTGCTCCGGAGCACCAGAGAAAGGGCCCTCCACAGGCCGCCCTGGAGCACCAGATACAGCGCCCCCCACAGCCGCCCTGGAGCACCAGATAGAGAGCTTCCCATAGGCCACCCTGGAGCACCAGATAGAGGGCTTCCCATAGGCCGCCCTGGAGCACCAGATAGAGGCTCCCCACAGCACCAGATAGAGGCTCCCCACAGAGCACCAGAGAGAGCGCCTCCCACAGGCCGCCCTGGAGCACCAGAGAGAGGGCTTCCCACAAACTGCTCCGGAGCACCAGAGAAAGCGCCCTCCACAGGCCGCCCTGGAGCACCAGATACAGCACCCCCAACAGGCCGCCCCGGAGCACCAGATACAGCACCCCCCACAGGCTGCTCCGGAGCACCAGAGAAAGGGCCCTCCACAGGCCGCCCTGGAGCACCAGATAGAGGCTCCCCACAGGCTGCCCCGGAGCACCAGAGAGAGCGCCTCCCACAGGCCGCCCTGGAGCACCAGATAGAGGGCTTCCCACAAACTGCTCCGGAGCACCAGAGAAAGCGCCCTCCACAGGCCGCCCTGGAGCACCAGATACAGCACCCCCCACAGGCCGCCCCGGAGCACCAGATACAGCACCCCCCACAGGCTGCTCCGGAGCACCAGAGAAAGGGCCCTCCACAGGCCGCCCTGGAGCACCAGATACAGCGCCCCCCACAGCCGCCCTGGAGCACCAGAGAGAGCGCTTCCTATAGGAAGCCCTGGAGCACCAGATAGAGGGCTTCCCATAGGCCGCCCTGGAGCACAAGATAGAGGGCTTCCCATAGGCTGCCCTGGAGCACCAGATAGAGGGCTTCCCACAAACTGCTCCGGAGCACCAGAGAAAGCGCCCTCCACAGGCCGCCCTGGAGCACCAGATACAGCACCCCCACAGGCCGCCCCGGAGCACCAGATACAGCACCCCCCACAGGCCGCCCCGGAGCACCAGAGAGAGCGCTTCCTATAGGCCGCCCCGGAGCACCAGATAGAGGGCTTCCCACAAACTGCTCCGGAGAACCAGATAAAGGGCTTCCCACAAACTGCTCCGGAGCACCAGAGAAAGCGCCCCCCACAGGCCGCCCTGGAGCACCAGAGAGAGCGCACCCCACAGGCCGCCCCGGAGCACCAGAGAGAGCGCCCCCCACAGCCGCCCTGGAGCACCAGAGAGAGCGCTTCCCATAGGCCGCCCTGGAGCACCAGATAGAGGGCTTCCCACAAACTGCTCCGGAGCACCAGAGAAAGCGCCCTCCACAGGCCGCCCTGGAGCACCAGATACAGCAGCCCCCACAGGCCGCCCCGGAGCACCAGAGAGAGCGCTTCCTATAGGCCGCCCCGGAGCACCAGATAGAGGGCTTCCCACAAACTGCTCCGGAGCACCAGATAAAGGGCTTCCCACAAACTGCTCCGGAACACCAGATAAAGGGCTTCCCACAAACTGCTCCGGAGCACCAGAGAAAGCGCCCTCCACAGGCCGCCCTGGAGCACCAGAGAGAGCGCACCCCACAAGCCGCCCCGGAGCACCAGATACAGCGCCCCCCACAAGCCGCCCTGGAGCACCAGATAGAGCGCTTCCCATAGGCCGCCCCGAAGCACCAGATAGAGGGCTTCCCACAGGCTGCTCCGGAGCACCAGAGAAAGCTCCCCCCACAGGCCGCCCTGGAGCACCAGAGAGAGCGCTTCCGACAGGCCGCCCTGGAGCACCAGAGAGAGCGTCCCCCACAGGCCGCCCTGGAGCACCAGAGAGAGCGCCCGCCACCGGCCGCCCTGGAGTATCATATAGAGAAGTCCCACAGGCCGCACGGAGCACAAGAGAGAGTGCCCCCCACAGGAGTCTATGCAGTAACACGTCAGCGGACCATGGACCAGGGGAACACAGACTCGGCAATGTCGCTCAGTCCATGACTGCTCATACAAGCCTCTTGTGGGATCATCGGTGGTGACGATGTCTGGGCAGAGGAGGAGTAAAGTTGGGACACGATGGACTCACCCTTCTACTGCCGGCTCCAGATCCACCACATAATCGTCCTGGAAATCCTCCACCACCGTCTTCCTCACGTGTTCCTGCAGTGGATAAGAGCGGGCAGAATATCAGCGCTCGAGAGGACGCTCGCACGGGCCGCCGCCGCCCCAGAGGACGCGCGCACGGGTTGACTCTGCCGCCCCAGAGGACGCGCAGGGATGGCCGCCGCCCCAGAAGACGCGCAGGGGTCGCCGCCGCCCCAGAAGACGCGCAGGGGTCGCCGCCGCCCCAGAAGACGCGCAGGGGTCGCCGCCGCCCCAGAAGACGCGCAGGGGTCGCCGCCGCCCCAGAAGACGCGCAGGGGTCGCCGCCGCCCCAGAAGACGCGCAGGGGTCGTCGCCGCCGCCCCAGAGGACGCGCAGGGGTCGCCGCCGCCCCAGAGGACGCGCAGGGGTCGCCGCCGCCGCCGCCCCAGAGGACGCGCAGGGGTCGCCGCCGCCGCCCCAGAGGACGCGCAGGGGTCGCCGCCGCCCCAGAGGACGCGCAGGGGTCGCCGCCGCCGCCCCAGAGGACGCGCAGGGGTCGCCGCCGCCGCCGCCCCAGAGGACGCGCAGGGGTCGCCGCCGCCGCCGCCCCAGAGGACGCGCAGGGGTCGCCGCCGCCGCCCCAGAGGACGCGCAGGGGTCGCCGCCGCCGCCCCAGAGGACGCGCAGGGGTCGCCGCCGCCGCCCCAGAGGACGCGCAGGGGTCGCCGCCGCCGCCCCAGAGGACGCGCAGGGGTCGCCGCCGCCGCCCCAGAGGACGCGCAGGGGTCGCCGTCGCCGCCGCCCCAGAGGACGCGCAGGGGTCGCCGTCGCCGCCGCCCCAGAGGACGCGCAGGGGTCGCCCATTCCAGTCAGATGCCCCTCTGTCATTTACTATTGTTAATGGCACGTCTAATACTATCCTTGCTCTCTAACACCCAGGAGACCCCATTATAGTCAGCGGAGTCCGTCAGCGGATGTTTACTAGATCAATCACAAGAAACTGCTTGTGTTAAAACAAGCTGCCAGCCACAATGTCTGGTCTAGCAGCAGAGTTCAGTGGCCGTTGAGAGCCCCGTATATCCACCGCTCTGCCGCCACTGGAACAGTGTATATATTAACAGAGCACAGACACCGCCATCTAACTGCCTGCACCGGGGGCGCCACCGCCCAGCAGGCACCGGGAGGGGCGCCACCGCCCAGCAGGCACCGGGAGGGGCGCCACCGCCCAGCAGGCACCGGGAGGGGCGCCACCGCCCAGCAGGCACCGGGAGGGGCGCCACCGCACAGCAGGCACCGGGAGGGGCGCCACCGCACAGCAGGCACCGGGGATGGAGGGGCGCCACCGCCCAGCAGGCACCGGGAGGGGCGCCACCGCCCAGCAGGCACCGGGAGGGGCGCCACCGCCCAGCAGGCACCGGGAGGGGCGCCACCGCACAGCAGGCACCGGGAGGGGCGCCACCGCACAGCAGGCACCGGGGATGGAGGGGCGCCACCGCACAGCAGACACTGGGAGGGGCGCCACCGCACAGCAGACACTGGGAGGGGCGCCACCGCACAGCAGACACCGGGGATGGAGGGGCGCCACCGCACAGCAGGCACAGGGAGGGGCGCCATCGCACAGCAGGCACTGGGAGGGGCGCCACCGCACAGCAGACACCGGGGATGGAGGGGCGCCACCGCACAGCAGGCACAGGGAGGGGCGCCACCGCACAGCAGGCACCGGGGATGGAGGGGCGCCACCGCACAGCAGACACCGGGGATGGAGGGGCGCCACCGCACAGCAGACACCGGGGATGGAAGGGCGCCACCGCACAGCAGGCACCGGGAGGGGCGCCACCGCACAGCAGGCACCGGGAGGGGCGCCACCGCACAGCAGGCACCGGGAGGGGCGCCACCGCACAGCAGACACTGGGAGGGGCGCCACCGCACAGCAGACACCGGGGATGGAGGGGGGGGGGGGGGTGTCACCACTGTACCACCGGGGGAGGATACTGGCAGAGCAGCCTCTTCTCCATCAGCTCACAGCGGGTGCAGAGCATTTCCAGACAGGACGGAGCACAAGTCTTACCATGACCTGAGACGCCAAACTCCTCTTCTGGACTAGATCAGCGAGCTCATCGTATAGGAAAGCGGCAGACAGCGGCGACTGCTCACAGCAAGAACGGGCCAGCGCCAGCAGAGATGTCACCTGTGTACAAACACAGGATAGAGAAACTACACGCACTGGGGCTCACTGCCCCCTGGTGGCAGGCACTGGGACTCACACGGCGACACACGCTGGGACTCACCTGGCGGTACACGCTGGGACTCATAGTGTCTGAACTGCTGGACGACTTCTGCCTAAAGATATAAAAAAGTATAAAAAATACTAAGATGCTCGGGAACCGCTGCACCTGATCCACAGCAGCAACTGACCTGTCCTGTGCGGCCATGCTGCCCACCATCCTCACCGCCCCGATCACCCCAATGCGCTTGTACTTCAGAGCCGTGCTGGAGAGCTGCTTCCTGATCACCATGTGCAGCTCGTCCTGCGAGAGAACGACCGGAGAGGAACCCATGAGCCGGCGGCGCCACCTCAGGCCCCAAACACCATCCTCTATACACGGCATGTGCACATCTCCGACTCACGCAGGGTTAATGTATGGACCCGCCCTATACGGCCCGCACAGGGTTAATGTATGGACCTGCCGTATACCGCCCGCACAGGGTTAATGTATGGACCCGCCCTATACGGCCCGCACAGGGTTAATGTATGGACCCACCCTATACGGTCCACACAGGGTTAATGTATGGACCCACCCTATACGGCCCGCACAGGGTTAATGTATGGACCCGCCCTATACGGCCCGCACAGGGTTAATGTATGGACCCGCCCTATACGGCCCGCACAGGGTTAATGTATGGACCCGCCCTATACCGCCCGCACAGGGTTAATGTATGGACCGGCTGTATACCGCCCACACAAGGTTAATGTATGGACCCACCCTATACGGTCCACACAGGGTTAATGTATGGACCCACCCTATACGGCCCGCACAGGGTTAATGTATGGACCCGCCCTATACGGCCCGCACAGGGTTAATGTATGGACCCGCCCTATACGGCCCGCACAGGGTTAATGTATGAACCCGCCCTATACGGCCCGCACAGGATTAATGTATGGACCTGCCCTATACGGCCCGCACAGGGTTAATGTATGGACCCGCCCTATACGGCCCGCACAGGGTTAATGTATGGACCTGCCGTATACCGCCCACACAGGGTTAATGTATGGACTGTCCGCATAGGGTTAATGTATGGACCCACCGTATGCCGCCCGCACAGTTAATGTACGGACCCACCGTATACCGCCCATACAGGGTTAATGTATGGACTGTCTGCACAGGGTTAATGTATGGACCCGCCGTAGGCTGCCCGCACAGGGTTAATGTATGGACCCGCCGTATACCACCCGCGCAGGGTTAATGTATGGACCCGCCGTATACCGCCCGCACAGGGTTAATGTATGGACCCGCCGTATACCGCCCGCACAGGGTTAATGTATGGACCGGCTGTATACCGCCCACACAAGGTTAATGTATGGACCCACCCTATACGGTCCACACAGGGTTAATGTATGGACCCACCCTATACGGCCCGCACAGGGTTAATGTATGGACCCGCCGTATACCGCCCGCACAGGGTTAATCTATGGACCTGCCGTATACCGCCCACACAGGGTTAATGTATGGGGACCTGCTGTATACCGCCCGCACAGGGTTAATGTATGGACCCGCCGTATACCGCCCGCACAGGGTTAATGTATGGACACGCCGTATACCGCCCACACAGAGCTAATGTATGGACTAGCCGTATACCGCCCGCACAAGGTTAATATATGGACCCCCCCAGGGTTAATGTATGGGACCCTCCCACACAAGGTCACTGCGGTCCTGGCGCCGGTACCTGGATGTGGGCTCCTTCAGGGCTGGATCCCAGCACACACAAGATCTGAAAGAGTTTGCGGGTCTGATGAGAGTTCAGATTGTCCAGATGATCCAATATTCCCTGTTGAAAAGTGTCAAGCAAAAGGTATTTTTTCCCGAATTTTAAAAATGAGAGATGTTTTAAAAAAGAAAACCCCCCACCCCCTATCCGTTTGTAAGAAGACATAGAAGTGCAGTGCTGGCCCCCACCCTAAGAATTTTTATTAGCGTCGTAAACCCTCAGTGTAGCGCAGCTTCTAGCTCAAACTAGATTATTCCCTCCAAAATTCCCATTGTTTAAAAGCTTGTACAGTTAATGTAGAATTTAAAAACGCACATGACGGTCACTAACCCATGGACCAGATTTTTGGAATGTTCACATTTTCCTGGTTACAATGATATATTTTTCATAACTGGGATACCCCCAGAAATCGAGGAATTGGTTTCTTAGCTTCTGAGCATCATAGAGAGGTCCTGTTTAATATCCATCTGCATGAAAATTAGTGACGACCAACATGATGTCTCTATCTTGGATGTGGGACCCCCCCACACCAAGATATGAAACATGAAGGTTTTTATGTTCTATGCAGCTGGGTGGTCTCACAAAGCCGAGCCCCCCTTGTGAGGTAAATAATGGGTGTCTCCCAGAGTTTTGGCTGCTTTTCAAAAAAGCAAATCGGCCATTTTCAGGTCATTCTTCTCAGGGACGCCAGACGCATGCACACCTCGCTGCGCGGAAGAATCACGTCTAATTTCCGGGGAGCCGTCCCCCCCACAGAATCTGAGACCATCACCTCGTGGCGCAGGTTTTGCTATTACTTATCCCTTTTATTTTAAATAACTGTTTATGCATATATGTAAATTGTCTCTTTTATAATATCTTGTATATCTTTTGTAAACACTGCCCCCCTTTTGGGAGTAAATCATTAATTATTTACCAGCTTCTTTCTTCTTGTCCTATGTCGAGCAAACACGTTCCTCACCCGCTAATTCACGTTACCTACCAGGTACCCGATCCACCTGTTAAGCGATCGGTGGTGGCAGTATACCAGTATTTATGTGATATTGTGGTTTGAGGGTGGCTGGACGGAGGTATATATAAGTTCCTGGAAGGAACTGGTGGTATATATACGTCCTGTCACATCAGGTGCCGCAATAGTCGACAAACTAGAGCAGCTGCACCCGTGCTTATCCTCGGTCAATACCGTGTTTGACCAGCAGGATAAGGGGGCGCCAGAGAGCTGCAAGGTCTGACCCAAAAGTGGGTGTTTTCCTGACAAAAAGGACCTCAGGTAATCCGTTACAGGGTACATCCGATCCACAGCGAGCGACCGCGTGTCCGGGCCGAGAGGCAGCCGGACAACAGCAAAAATCTAAATGACACCATTTCCTAATGAGCAATAAGGCAGGTCATCTGGGATTTTAGCAGCAGCTCCCCTGCCAGTACCTGTAAGATTTTAGCAGCAGTACCTCGGCCCCGTACCTGTGGGATTTTAGCAGCAGTCTCGTGTCATAGATGTAATGGTAAAATCCATCTCTTAACAAGGGACGCGTCACCCTCTTATTGGGGTTGGAGCATGGATTACTTATGGATTGAAAGAAAAAAGAGCTTGCACTTCACTCCAATCCTTCAGCTCTGACCTGCTGTGACCAGGTAACGCACTTCACGTATTTGCTGAAGAGCAGACAAGAAGTCTGGACTCAGTGTATACAAGAGGCGGGGGGTGACTTTTCCCACCGGTGGAAATAAACTTCCTCTCTTCAAAGTCACATTTGACCAAGAATATCAGACTTTCTGGAGCAGGATTCCAGTTATATTGGGCTTTTTTGTGAACGGCGTAGGTCCTACAGTTATGGTAGACATATTTTCAGAGTTGTGATGAAGTGGCAAACGCAAGGCATTTACTAACATCACTGGGCGGTCTGCGCATCAGCTCCGAATTCGTATCACACAGATGGATAATGTTACATAGGGTATGTTTCCCAACTATGGAAAGATAAAGTCATGATGGGAAATATGACATTAATATCTACCACCTAGGACCTCCAGGGGGGCAGATATCCTGAAAATAGGGAATCTCTCAATTTTTTGGAACCTAACTGCATCCTATTGACCAGCCCCAAGCTGAGGTCACCGAGGAGAGATATGTGGGCGTGACGTATCTGATAAATACAGATTTTGAATTATAATCAGTGTCAGTCCTAGAAAACACCGTTTACTGTGGTGCTGTACCATTTTCTTAATCCACTAATATCTGCGCCATTTCCGTGACATCAGGTTTAGTACATTTCTTCTGTTCATCCTTTTCATTATATGTAATTGTGTATATCGTTTTGCCCATTTTGTATCATCTTTGTAAATATTTTTTATAAACATGGCCTACTTTTTGGATTAAATATATAAAATGTAACAGCTCTGTTCTTCTTGCTCTATAAACCGCACTCCTGAAGCCGTACGCTACCTGTAACAGGTGTCCAATTGGAGGTGGCAGCTAGTTCCTTTTGTTATTGCGGGGCTGGCAGTGACCGTACCGGGATAGACGGATATTGGTAAGACCTTACCTGTAAAATCCTTTTCAGCGAAGGAAGGAAGGGAGACACAGATCCATTACTAGTGGATAGTTCACCTCAGATTTATAAAAAGTGACGACCGGCCCCTCCAGCTTAGGCTCCTCCTGCTCCCATGTCCTTCAGTCCGTACACAAGCTAAGGAAGAGCAGACAACACCACCGGAACAACAGAACCCCTTCCGAAAAATCAGAAATGCAAGAGAACAGGTTATGCATATAACAGAAAGAACACACAGTCCCAGGCACTACTCACTGGACCTGACAACTGCGATGAGCTGGCAATGCTGGAACAGAGCCCTAGCGCGCCGACCCCCGCCCAGATGACCGCCATCAGAGAGGAGTCGCGCCGCATCTGGAAAACAATAATACACATCTGCCATGGGAGGGAGCTGTGTCTCCCTTCCTTCCTTCGCTGAAAAGGATTTTACAGGTAAGGTCTTACCAAAATCCGTCTTTCAGCAGCAGAAGGGAAGGAAGGGAGACACAGATCCATTACTAGTGGGACGTCCCAAAGCAGCCCAGAACTCAAGGGTGGGAAAGTGTGGCAGAATCGCCAACACCCCAACAACTTAGTCAAGCGCGCAACAAGCGCCAAAACGAGATAAAGAGATAACCTAAACCACCGCCGCCTGCAGGACCCTGCATCCCAAGGCTGCATCGGCGGAAGCACTCACGTCCACTTTATAAAATTTAGTAAAAGTGTGAACGGAGCGCCAGGTAGCCGCCTGGCAGAGTTGCGCTGCCGAGGCCCCCTGACGAAATGCCCACGACGAACCAACAGCTCTCGTGGAATGAGCTCGAACCTTAACCGGACAAGGCTCGCCCTTGAGCCGGTACGCCTCCAGGATAGCCGAACGTATCCACCGAGCTATAGTGTCCTTGGAAGCCCGCTGACCACGCCGACGACCAGCAGGAATCACAAAAAGAGAGTCCGACTTCCGAAACCCTTGCGTGACTGTAAGATAGAACTTCAATGCCCGCACCAAATCCAACGAGTGCAAGGCCCGCTCCTTTGGACTCTTCGGTTTGAGACAGAGGGAGGGCAACACGATGTCCTGATTGACGTGGAAACGCGACACCACTTTAGGCAGAAAATTGCAACGGGTACGAAGCACTACGCGATCCGAGTGGAACTCCAGAAAAGGCGCGAGCAAGACAGTGCCGCCAACTCAGAAACCCTTCTCAAAGAGGTGACCGCCACCAGGAAGGCCACCTTCCAAGAAAGCAAGTAAAGCGTAGCTGAATCAATAGGCACAAACGGCCCATGCTGAGGAGCCTCCAAGACTAGATTGAGCCGCCAAGGAGCCACAAACGCCCTTCGAGGCGGAAACTGACGTGCAACCCCGTGAAAAAACGAACGCACATCCCTGTGCAAGGCAATAGCCTTCAGAAAAAGCACGGATAGTGCAGATACCTGACCATGCAAGGTACCAACCGCCAGACCCTTGGCCAAACCACATTGCAGAAAAGCCAATAAGTTGGGAATGGAAAAAACCCTCGGGTTTCTTGACGATTCAGAACACCATGAATAGAAGGCCTCCCAAGTTCTGTGATAAATCCTAGTCGTAGCTGGACCTCTGGCCGCCCGCAAGGTGGCAATGACCTCGGCCGAAAACCCACGACGGGTCAAGATCTCGGTCTCAAGTGCTACGCCGTCAAACGAAGTGACTTCATGTCCGGTTGGCGAATGGGCCCTTGGGTTAACAGGTCCGGGCGAAGAGGCAGTGGAAACGGAGGCGCCGCCAGAAGCGACACCAGTGTTGAATACCACGCCCTCCGCGGCCAATCCGGCGCCACCAAAACCGCCGAAATTCGTTCGAGTTTGATCCGCCGGATCACCAGAGGAAGTAAGGATACCGGCGGAAACACGTAGATCAGCTCGAACTGGTCCCACGGGGCCACTAGAGCATCTACCGCCACAGCCTCCGGGTCCCTGTACCTGGACATGAACGTCAGAATCCTGGCGTTCAGCCTGAATGCCATCAAGTCCACTTGGGGAGTCCCCCAACGGGAGCACAGTAGTGCAAAAACTTTCGGATGAAGACTCCATTCTCCGGGATCCACCTGCTCGCGACTGAGGAAGTCCGCCGTGATATTCAGCACTCCTGGGATGTGAATCGCGGAGATGGCTGGAACCCTAGACTCGGCCCATACCAGGATCCGAGAGACCTCCATCATGAGTCTGGAACTCCTCGTCCCGCCCTGATGCTTGATATATGCGACAGCTGTCACATTGTCCGTCTGAATCGGGACCGGCAGACCGCTCAAAGGGACCGTCCAATGTCGGAGGCAGAGAAATATTGCTCTCAACTCCAAGATGTTGATCGGCAGAGACGACTCCTCTGACGACCAGACCCCCTGAACCCAGAGATCGTTCCAAACCCCCACCCAGACAGTCAGGCTGGCATTGGTGGTAATGACCGACCACCGTGGGAGGAGGAAGGATTTCCCCAGGGATAAAGCCTCTGGACGTAACCACCATCCGAGAGACTCTCGCACCCTGTGGGAGATACCGACAACGATCCAGCGAAGCCGGCGATCGATCCCAACGAGTCAGAATAAGATCTTTGAGACCCCGGGAATGAAATTGTGCAAACGGTACCGCTTCCATTGCGGCCACCATCAGACCCAGAAGGCGCATACACTTCCGAAGAGACATCGTCATCGCCGACCTCATAGCCTGGACATGGTGACGAAGGTTCGCTTGTTTGTCCGGAGGCAGGGACACCACTGCCCGTACAGTGTCGACATGCATCCCCAAGAACAGGATTGACTGCGACGGCTCCAATGACGACTTCTTCCAATTGACCAGCCACCCGAAGTCCTCCAGGTGCTGAAGGGAGAGATCGCGAGCCGTCACCGCCTCCTCCGCTGTGGATGACACAATTAACAGGTCGTCCAGGTAGGGGAGAATCGTAACTCCTTGCCTTCGAAGGAGCGCCATGAGCGGCACCAGAATCTTTGTAAAAACCCTGGGCGCCGAGGCCAACCCGAATGGTAGGGCCACAAACTGGTAATGGGCCTGACCTATGGCGAAACACAGGAAACGCTGGTGAGCCCTGCCGATAGGGACATGCAAATAGGCGTCGCGGATGTCGATCGACACCAAGAAATCGTACTGCGACAGGGCCGCCACGACAGAGCGAAGAGACTCCATACGGAATTTCCGGGTCCGGACATGAAAATTCAATTCTTTGAGGTCCAGAATGGGGCGAAACTTGTCCTCCTTTTTGGGGACCACAAAAAGGTTGGAGTAAAACCCCCTTCCCCGGTCCTCCGGCGGAACCGGAACCACCACATCCTGCTGCAGAAGAGAGTCGACCTCCCGCAACAGTGCGGCAGCCAGCTTGGGCTCGGACGGGATGCGTGACTGAAACCTGTCCGGGGGTTGAGAATGAAAGTCTATGAAATAGCCTGCCGACATAACCCGCGTCACCCAGGCGTCTGATACGTGGGACGCCCAAATTGACCCGAATTGTAGCAGACGACCTGCCACCCGAGAGCACTCGGGTTCCTGGCGTCAGTCCGCCTTAGAGGGCTTTTTGTCAACCTCCCGTTTGTCCTGACGGAAATGTTGTTTCCAGGGTGCACGGGATTTCTGGGTGGTCTTCTTTCCAGAAGACGAGGGACGACCCGATCTCAAAGAGGGCTGACCGAACCGTCCCCTGGGCCGAAAGGACCGACGACCACTACCGGCACTTGACTTGCCAGACGTAGAAGCCGCTGCTTTCCGCTGCGGCAAAGCCGTATCTTTGGCCTTGGCAATCAGCTCCGTGAGGTCCGAACCAAAAAGCTGACCGCCCTTGTACGCCAGACTCCGCAAACCTTGTTTGGATACTCCGTCTCCAGTCTACTGTTTAAGCCACAGTGCTCTCCTGACTGTGACGGCCGAGGATTGAGCCCTGGACAGAACCGAAGTAGTATCCAGCACTGGGTCCCTGCCATATCAGGCCGCCTCTTCCAACAGCTGGAAGAGCCTTTCCACCTCAGACAGCGGTGTCCCATCTTGCCACGCCGTCCGCAGCTGATCCAACCACCGCAGAGAAGCCTCACCAGCCCACATGGCCCCCAAGGCCGCTCGGAATCCATGACCCGCGGCCTCGTAGATGGACTTCGCCGCTAACTCCGTCCTTCTGTCCAGCGGTTCCTGTAGACTCGCCTTCCCTTTAACAGGAAGTAAAGAGGATTTGCTCAGCTGAGACAATGGCACGTCCACTTCAGGAGAGGGGACCCAATTAGTGATCGTCTCCGAGGAGCAGGGATACAGGGCATCAAAAAACCGCATCCCCTGGAAGCATTTATCCGGACACAGGCGTTCCTTCTCCACCGCCTCGTTAAATTCATCGTGCCCCGGGAGCATCGAACGAGCCCGACGCGACTCCTGATACAGCCGGGCCGACTTGTCAGGGCGCCTCGTCACCTCTTCAGACAGCTGTAACGCTTCCCGCATAGCCCCAATAAAAGCGTCCACGCGGCCCGAAAGCGAAGCAGCGCGACCCTGCCGATCCTCTTCATCAGAATCAGAGATCTCACCAGGAGAGTCTGTCGGTGATTCCGAAGCCTCCGACGCACTGCGCGGAGGAGACAGCGCCACCACAGGCCTGTGGAGCTTCTTGCATCGCGAAGTCGGTTGGGACTTAGCTGATACCCAATGACCCAGGTGGTCAGACAGACTGTCAATGGAGCGTGTGAGCGCCTCCACTTTAACATCACTGAGACCCCCGACCAGTGTCGAACCTGACGCCGTCGAAGACCTGGGCGTATCGGATACGCGTGACCGATCCTGAAGCGGACCGGGAGAGAGGTCCGCGCCCCCTGATCCGACATGCCCCCACACAGTTGTGAGCGTCGCGGATAAGGCGGTAATAACCCCTTACAATGGGTACAGTAACCGAGGATGTGATTCCGCTACCACAGCCTGTTCCTACACAAAAAATCACCAAGCACTGAAGGGTTAAAGCTCCTCCTTAGAGGGAGAAGAGCCACCCCAGCTGCCTGCAGAGCAAAAGTTAACCTAACAGACTAGGGTGATGCACCCTCTGATCCCAGAAGCATGCACCACCAGCAAGGGTTAACTGCCCTGATGAGGCCAGACCCCATTCAGAAGGGGTTAATGCTGCTGACCACGCAATACACCTTTGCCTTAAAAGGACAGAGGTGTGCGAGTCCCAGAGCCTCCTCAGCAGAGAGGTAGCAGCGCTGGATATAGCACACCCTGTCTGCCTTAACAGGCCAGCAGTAAGGTGCTCTGCGCTGCAATAGTGAGAAAAAGGAATCTTCTGCCTTAAAAGACAGAAGTGACTCACCAGCTGGCCGCGGTGACTGCTCTTCCCGGTGTCTGGTGGTGTAGAGAGTGGGGAGCGGGGAGCAGGAGGCGCTGCACGAGGTAATGGACGCTGGCAGAAGGACCCGGAAGAAGAAGAGGCTGGGTAGGCTCCAGCGCGCGCTTTCCGGGCGCTTCCTGCCTGAGGCTAAGATGACAGGCAGCAGAGAGGCGTGAAGTCACGCCCCCCGCCGCCGCATACTAACGGAGCCCGCGGCTCCTCAGTCCCTGCTCCCCTGCTAGCAGAGAGTTACACAAACGCCGTATGCAGCGGTGATATCCTTCCTGCAAGGACAAAACAGCAGTCACCACTTGTAACAGTAACAGCGGCTGCCGCAGCAGCCGCTGGAGCACTCAGACCCTGAGAGCACTTACCCAGCTGAGCGTCACAGGGACCCCCAG
Organism: Phyllobates terribilis; assembly: GCF_046119375.1. Lineage (NCBI taxonomy): Eukaryota > Metazoa > Chordata > Amphibia > Anura > Dendrobatidae > Phyllobates > Phyllobates terribilis. Next base: position 393,378,365 of record NW_027362768.1, on the reverse strand, counting down.
GGATGTGTGGCGCCGTGGCCCTTTGCTCCCCCCACGGCGGAGCAAGCAGGGACCCCACAGAAGCGGTGTGCGTCTCCGCCAGGGAGCGCCCTGTATCCCCCGGGGCCGGCAGGCTTCTGCGGGGACCTCCTTAGGGGGTACGCAGATCCGCCAGGGGAGGGTCAGGGGTCCCAGCAGCGCCGAGACCCCCTGAGACCTCTAGACCACGGGGGGTCCAGGTCTCCGGAAATGATAAAATAAAAAATCTTTCTGAGGAGCTGCAAAGGCAGCGACTATCCTCTGCGACCTCAAATTTTAGACTGAAGGACATGGGAGTAGGAGGAGCCTAGGCTGGAGGGGCCGGTCGTCACTTTTTCTAATCTGAGGTGAACGATCCTGTGGGGCTCCGCCTACCCACTAGTAACGGAGCCGCGTCTCCCACTAGTAACGGAGCCGCGTCTCCCACTAGTAACGGAGCCGCATCTCCCACTAGTAACGGAGCTGTGTCTCCCACTAGTAACGGAGCTGTGTCTCCCACTAGTAACGGAGCTGTGTCTCCCACTAGTAATGGAGCTGTGTCTCCCTTCCTTCCCTTCTGCTGCTGAAAAGAAATATCAGAGGATCCCTGACGTGTACCAGAAAAAGTTCCAGACCCTCCAACATGGACCTCACACCACCTATGGTGATGTGGTGGACGGGCTCAGAATCAACTTTGAGCAGTGGGTCCAGGGACTATAGGTTACCACCTTCAAGGGACTGAAAGAACCAATGATGAAGGACCAATTTCTGCATCTTTGCCCTGTGGAGGTGCGACAGTTTGTAATGGACCGGGAGCCAAAGGAGGCAACCATGGTAACCTGAGGCCAACCATGCATCTGAGGTGCAGAAGGCAGCCATAGCCAGCTGAAAAGGGTGTAGACAGACAACCAATGATGCACCTGCCAGCCAGTTTTGGTTTTTTTTTTGGGGAGGGGAGGGGGGTGGGGGGGGGGGGGGGGGGGGGGGGAGTCTTGACCCATATTCCAGCACCCAGCCTGCATCTGTCTCCCGCTGCTGCTTTACCTACGACTGAATTGGTCACATCAGCCTCACCTGCTCGGAGAGGCAGAAGAGGAACCCCACATCCAAGGCCTAAGGGTCCAATGCAGCTGTTCTTTATGTGGGTGGGGAACTTGAGAGTGCCTGTGACAGCTTGCAATCGGATGCTGGGAGTGACACAGTCACTGTGGAGTTCAAGGACACAGGCGCAGAACGAACCCTTATCCAACCTGAACTGGTGTCCCTTCAAGCAGTGCTGTGGAGACTGAGTGGGTGTCCATTTTGGTGGAGTCGGAGTTGGTATAAAATGGACCGACTCCTAACATATATAAGAAATTGGTCCAGTAGTACAAAGCAGAATGTGCTGTAAATGTTTCCATAAGAATTTGGGAAAGTTATGAAATGTCCTATAACTGTCTGTTCTGTTCCTGATCTCAGGGTTTCGGCTTTTAGTTGAGATGAATCTGTGCTGCACTTTATATACACGCTCAGTAGTGAGATGAATCTGTGCTGCACTTTATATACACGCTCAGTAGTGAGATGAATCTGTGCTGCACTTTATGTACACGCTCAGTAGTGAGATGAATCTGTGCTGCACTTTATATACACGCTCAGTAGTGAGATGAATCTGTGCTGCACTTTATATACACGCTCAGTAGTGAGATGAATCTGTGCTGCACTTTATATACACGCTCAGTAGTGAGATGAATCTGTGCTGCACTTTATATACACGCTCAGTAGTGAGGCAGTGAGATGAATCTGTGCTGCACTTTATATACACGCTCAGTAGTGAGATGAATCTGTGCTGCACTTTATATACACGCTCAGTAGTGAGATGAATCTGTGCTGCACTTTATGTACACGCTCAGTAGTGAGATGAATCTGTGCTGCACTTTATGTACACACTCAGTAGTGAGATGAATCTGTGCTGCACTTTATGTACACGCTCAGTAGTGAGATGAATCTGTGCTGCACTTTATATACACGCTCAGTAGTGAGATGAATCTGTGCTGCACTTTATGTACACGCTCAGTAGTGAGATGAATCTGTGCTGCACTTTATATACACGCTCAGTAGTGAGGCCGTGAGATGAATCTGTGCTGCACTTTATGTACACGCTCAGTAGTGAGATGAATCTGTGCTGCACTTTATGTACACGCTCAGTAGTGAGGCAGTGAGATGAATCTGTGCTGCACTTTATGTACACGCTCAGTAGTGAGGCCGTGAGATGGATCTGTGCTGCACTTTATGTACACGCTCAGTAGTGAGATGAATCTGTGCTGCACTTTATGTACACGCTCAGTAGTGAGATGAATCTGTGCTGCACTTTATGTACACGCTCAGTAGTGAGATGAATCTGTGCTGCACTTTATGTACACGCTCAGTAGTGAGATGAATCCGTGCTGCACTTTATGTACACGCTCAGTAGTGAGATGAATCCGTGCTGCACTTTATATACACGCTCAGTAGTGAGATGAATCTGTGCTGCACTTTATATACACGCTCAGTAGTGAGATGAATCTGTGCTGCACTTTATATACACGCTCAGTAGTGAGGCCGTGAGATGAATCTGTGCTGCACTTTATATACACGCTCAGTAGTGAGATGAATCTGTGCTGCACTTTATGTACACGCTCAGTAGTGAGGCAGTGAGATGAATCTGTGCTGCACTTTATGTACACGCTCAGTAGTGGGGCCGTGAGATGGATCTGTGCTGCACTTTATGTACACGCTCAGTAGTGAGATGAATCTGTGCTGCACTTTATGTGCACGCTCAGTAGTGAGATGAAACTGTGCTGCACTTTATGTACATGCTCAGTAGTGAGGCCGTGAGATGAATCTGTGCTGCACTTTATGTGCACGCTCAGTAGTGAGATGGATCTGTGCTGCACTTTATGTACATGCTCAGTAGTGAGGCCGTGAGATGAATCTGTGCTGCACTTTATGTACACGCTCAGTAGTGAGATTTATCTGTGCTGCACTTTATGTACACGCTCAGTAGTGAGATGAAGCTGTACTGCACTTTATGTGCACGCTCAGTAGTGAGATGAATCTGTACTGCACTTTATGTGCACGCTCAGTAGTGAGATGAATCTGTGCTGCACTTTATGTACACGCTCAGTAGTGAGATGAATCTGTACTGCACTTTATGTGCACGCTCAGTAGTGAGATGAATCTGTACTGCACTTTATGTACACGCTCAGTAGTGAGATGAATCTGTGCTGCACTTTATGTACACGCTCAGTAGTGAGATGAATCTGTGCTGCACTTTATGTGCACGCTCAGTAGTGAGATGAATCTGTGCTGCACTTTATGTACACGCTCAGTAGTGAGATGAATCTGTGCTGCACTTTATGTACACGCTCAGTAGTGAGATGAATCTGTGCTGCACTTTATGTACACGCTCAGTAGTGAGGCCGTGAGATGGATCTGTGCTGCACTTTATGTGCACGCTCAGTAGTGAGATGAATCTGTGCTGCACTTTATGTACATGCTCAGTAGTGAGATGAATCTGTGCTGCACTTTATGTATACGCTCAGTAGTGAGGCCGTGAGATGAATCTGTGCTGCACTTTATGTGCACGCTCAGTAGTGAGGCCGTGAGATAAATCTGTGCTGCACTTTATGTACACGCTCAGTAGTGAGATGAATCTGTGCTGCACTTTATGTACACGCTCAGTAGTGAGATGAATCTGTGCTGCACTTTATGTACACGCTCAGTAGTGAGATGAATCTGTGCTGCACTTTATGTACACGCTCAGTAGTGAGATGAATCTGTGCTGCACTTTATGTACATGCTCAGTAGTGAGATGAATCTGTGCTGCACTTTATGTATACGCTCAGTAGTGAGGCCGTGAGATGAATCTGTGCTGCACTTTATGTACACGCTCAGTAGTGAGATGAATCTGTGCTGCACTTTATGTACACGCTCAGTAGTGAGGCAGTGAGATGAATCTGTGCTGCACTTTATGTACACGCTCAGTAGTGAGGCCGTGAGACGAATCTGTGCTGCACTTTATGTACACGCTCAGTAGTGAGATGAATCTGTGCTGCACTTTATGTACACGCTCAGCAGTGAGATGAATCTGTGCTGCACTTTATGTACACGCTCAGCAGTGAGATGAATCTGTGCTGCACTTTATGTATACGCTCAGTAGTGAGGCCGTGAGATGAATCTGTGCTGCACTTTATGTACACGCTCAGTAGTGAGATGAATCTGTGCTGCACTTTATGTGCACGCTCAGTAGTGAGGCCGTGAGATAAATCTGTGCTGCACTTTATGTACACGCTCAGCAGTGAGATGAATCTGTGCTGCACTTTATGTACACGCTCAGTAGTGAGGCCGTGAGATGAATCTGTGCTGCACTTTATGTACACGCTCAGCAGTGAGATGAATCTGTGCTGCACTTTATGTACACGCTCAGTAGTGAGATGAATCTGTGCTGCACTTTATGTTCACGCTCAGTAGTGAGATGAATCTGTGCTGCACTTTATGTACACGCTCAGTAGTGAGATGAATCTGTGCTGCACTTTATGTACACGCTCAGTAGTGAGATGAATCTGTGCTGCACTTTATGTGCACGCTCAGTAGTGAGATGAATCTGTGCTGCACTTTATGTACATGCTCAGTAGTGAGGCCGTGAGATGAATCTGTGCTGCACTTTATGTACATGCTCAGTAGTGAGGCCGTGAGATGAATCTGTGCTGCACTTTATGTACACGCTCAGTAGTGAGATGAATCTGTGCTGCACTTTATGTACACGCTCAGCAGTGAGATGAATCTGTGCTGCACTTTATGTACACGCTCATTAGTGAGATGAATCTGTGCTGCACTTTATGTACACGCTCAGTAGTGAGGCAGTGAGATGAATCTGAGCTGCACTTTATGTACACGCTCAGTAGTGAGGCCGTGAGATGGATCTGTGCTGCACTTTATGTACACGCTCATTAGTGAGATGAATCTGTACTGCACTTTATGTACACGCTCAGTAGTGAGATGAATCTGTGCTGCACTTTATGTACACGCTCATTAGTGAGATGAATCTGTGCTGCACTTTATGTACACGCTCAGTAGTGAGATGAATCTGTGCTGCACTTTATGTACATGCTCAGTAGTGAGATGAATCTGTGCTGCACTTTATGTACACGCTCAGTAGTGAGGCCGTTAGATGAATCTGTGCTGCACTTTATGTACACGCTCAGCAGTGAGATGAATCTGTGCTGCACTTTATGTGCACGCTCAGTAGTGAGGCAGTGAGATGAATCTGTGCTGCACTTTATGTACACGCTCAGTAGTGAGGCCATGAGATGAATCTGTGCTGCAATTTATGTGCACGCTCAGTAGTGAGATGAATCTGTGCTGCACTTTATGTGCATGCTCAGTAGTGAGGCCGTGAGATGAATCTGTGCTGCAATTTATGTGCACGCTCAGTAGTGAGATGAATCTGTGCTGCACTTTATGTACACGCTCAGTAGTGAGATGAATCTGTGCTGCACTTTATGTACACGCTCAGTAGTGAGATGAATCTGTGCTGCAATTTATGTACACGCTCAGTAGTGAGATGAATCTGTGCTGCACTTTATGTACACGCTCAGTAGTGAAGCCGTGAGATGAATCTGTGCTGCACTTTATGTACACGCTCAGTAGTGAGGCCGTGAGATGAATCTGTGCTGCACTTTATGTACACGCTCAGTAGTGAGGCCGTGAGATGAATCTGTGCTGCACTTTATGTACACGCTCAGTAGTGAGATGAATCTGTGCTGCACTTTATGTACACGCTCAGTAGTGAGGCCGTGAGATGGATCTGTGCTGCACTTTATGTACACGCTCAGTAGTGAGGCCGTGAGATGGATCTGTGCTGCACTTTATGTATACGCTCAGTAGTGAGATGAATCTGTGCTGCACTTTATGTACACGCTCAGTAGTGAGGCAGTGAGATGAATCTGTGCTGCACTTTATGTATACGCTCAGTAGTGAGATGGATCTGTGCTGCACTTTATGTACACGCTCAGTAGTGAGGCAGTGAGATGAATCTGTGCTGCACTTTATGTACACGCTCAGTAGTGAGATGAATCTGTGCTGCACTTTATGTATACGCTCAGTAGTGAGATGAATCTGTGCTGCACTTTATGTTCACGCTCAGTAGTGAGATGAATCTGTGCTGCACTTTATGTACACGCTCAGTAGTGAGATGAATCTGTGCTGCACTTTATGTACACGCTCAGTAGTGAGATGAATCTGTGCTGCAATTTATGTACACGCTCAGTAGTGAGATGAATCTGTGCTGCACTTTATGTACATGCTCAGTAGTGAGGCCGTGAGATGAATCTGTGCTGCACTTTATGTACACGCTCAGTAGTGAGATGAATCTGTGCTGCACTTTATGTACACGCTCATTAGTGAGATGAATCTGTGCTGCACTTTATGTACACGCTCAGTAGTGAGGCAGTGAGATGAATCTGTGCTGCACTTTATGTACACGCTCAGTAGTGAGGCCGTGAGATGAATCTGTGCTGCACTTTATGTACACGCTCAGTAGTGAGGCCGTGAGATGGATCTGTGCTGCACTTTATGTACACGCTCATTAGTGAGATGAATCTGTGCTGCACTTTATGTACACGCTCAGTAGTGAGATGAATCTGTGCTGCACTTTATGTACACGCTCAGTAGTGAGATGAATCTGTGCTGCACTTTATGTACACGCTCAGTAGTGAGATGAATCTGTGCTGCACTTTATGTGCACGCTCAGTAGTGAGATGAATCTGTGCTGCATTTATGTACACGCTCAGTAGTGAGATGAATCTGTGCTGCACTTTATGTACACGCTCAGTAGTGAGATGAATCTGTGCTGCACTTTATATACACGCTCAGTAGTGAGGCCGTGAGATGAATCTGTGCTGCACTTTATGTACACGCTCAGTAGTGAGATGAATCTGTGCTGCACTTTATATACACGCTCAGTAGTGAGGCCGTGAGATGAATCTGTGCTGCACTTTATGTACACGCTCAGTAGTGAGATGAATCTGTGCTGCACTTTATGTACACGCTCAGTAGTGAGGCAGTGAGATGAATCTGTGCTGCACTTTATGTACACGCTCAGTAGTGAGGCCGTGAGATGGATCTGTGCTGCACTTTATGTACACGCTCAGTAGTGAGATGAATCTGTGCTGCACTTTATGTGCACGCTCAGTAGTGAGATGAATCTGTGCTGCACTTTATGTACATGCTCAGTAGTGAGGCAGTGAGATGAATCTGTGCTGCACTTTATGTGCACGCTCAGTAGTGAGATGGATCTGTGCTGCACTTTATGTACATGCTCAGTAGTGAGGCCGTGAGATGAATCTGTGCTGCACTTTATGTACACGCTCAGTAGTGAGATTTATCTGTGCTGCACTTTATGTACACGCTCAGTAGTGAGATGAATCTGTACTGCACTTTATGTGCACGCTCAGTAGTGAGATGAATCTGTGCTGCACTTTATGTACACGCTCAGTAGTGAGGCCGTGAGATGGATCTGTGCTGCACTTTATGTGCACGCTCAGTAGTGAGATGAATCTGTGCTGCACTTTATGTACATGCTCAGTAGTGAGATGAATCTGTGCTGCACTTTATGTATACGCTCAGTAGTGAGGCCGTGAGATGAATCTGTGCTGCACTTTATGTGCACGCTCAGTAGTGAGGCCGTGAGATAAATCTGTGCTGCACTTTATGTACACGCTCAGTAGTGAGGCCGTGAGATGAATCTGTGCTGCACTTTATGTACACGCTCAGTAGTGAGGCCGTGAGACGAATCTGTGCTGCACTTTATGTACACGCTCAGTAGTGAGATGAATCTGTGCTGCACTTTATGTACACGCTCAGCAGTGAGATGAATCTGTGCTGCACTTTATGTATACGCTCAGTAGTGAGGCCGTGAGATGAATCTGTGCTGCACTTTATGTACACGCTCAGTATTGAGATGAATCTGTGCTGCACTTTATGTGCACGCTCAGTAGTGAGGCCGTGAGATAAATCTGTGCTGCACTTTATGTACACGCTCAGTAGTGAGATGAATCTGTGCTGCACTTTATGTACACGCTCAGTAGTGAGATGAATCTGTGCTGCACTTTATGTACACGCTCAGTAGTGAGATGAATCTGTGCTGCACTTTATGTACACGCTCAGCAGTGAGAGGAATCTGTGCTGCATTTTATGTACACGCTCAGCAGTGAGATGAATCTGTGCTGCACTTTATGTACACGCTCAGTAGTGAGGCCGTGAGATGAATCTGTGCTGCACTTTATGTACACGCTCAGCAGTGAGATGAATCTGTGCTGCACTTTATGTACACGCTCAGTAGTGAGATGAATCTGTGCTGCACTTTATGTTCACGCTCAGTAGTGAGATGAATCTGTGCTGCACTTTATGTACACGCTCAGTAGTGAGATGAATCTGTGCTGCACTTTATGTACACGCTCAGTAGTGAGATGAATCTGTGCTGCACTTTATGTGCACGCTCAGTAGTGAGATGAATCTGTGCTGCACTTTATGTACATGCTCAGTAGTGAGATGAATCTGTGCTGCACTTTATGTACACGCTCAGTAGTGAGATGAATCTGTGCTGCACTTTATGTACACGCTCAGTAGTGAGATGAATCTGTGCTGCACTTTATGTGCACGCTCAGTAGTGAGATGAATCTGTGCTGCACTTTATGTACATGCTCAGTAGTGAGATGAATCTGTGCTGCACTTTATGTACACGCTCAGTAGTGAGATGAATCTGTGCTGCACTTTATGTGCACGCTCAGTAGTGAGATGAATCTGTGCTGCACTTTATGTACACGCTCAGTAGTGAGATGAATCTGTGCTGCACTTTATGTGCACGCTCAGTAGTGAGATGAATCTGTGCTGCACTTTATGTGCACGCTCAGTAGTGAGATGAATCTGTGCTGCACTTTATGTACACGCTCAGTAGTGAGGCCGTGAGATGAATCTGTGCTGCACTTTATGTACATGCTCAGTAGTGAGGCCGTGAGATGAATCTGTGCTGCACTTTATGTACACGCTCAGTAGTGAGATGAATCTGTGCTGCACTTTATGTACACGCTCAGTAGTGAGATGAATCTGTGCTGCACTTTATGTACACGCTCATTAGTGAGATGAATCTGTGCTGCACTTTATGTACACGCTCAGTAGTGAGGCAGTGAGATGAATCTGAGCTGCACTTTATGTACACGCTCAGTAGTGAGGCCGTGAGATGGATCTGTGCTGCACTTTATGTACACGCTCATTAGTGAGATGAATCTGTACTGCACTTTATGTACACGCTCAGTAGTGAGATGAATCTGTGCTGCACTTTATGTACACGCTCATTAGTGAGATGAATCTGTGCTGCACTTTATGTACACGCTCAGTAGTGAGATGAATCTGTGCTGCACTTTATGTACATGCTCAGTAGTGAGATGAATCTGTGCTGCACTTTATGTACACGCTCAGTAGTGAGGCCGTTAGATGAATCTGTGCTGCACTTTATGTACACGCTCAGCAGTGAGATGAATCTGTGCTGCACTTTATGTGCACGCTCAGTAGTGAGGCAGTGAGATGAATCTGTGCTGCACTTTATGTACACGCTCAGTAGTGAGGCCATGAGATGAATCTGTGCTGCAATTTATGTGCACGCTCAGTAGTGAGATGAATCTGTGCTGCACTTTATGTGCATGCTCAGTAGTGAGGCCGTGAGATGAATCTGTGCTGCAATTTATGTGCACGCTCAGTAGTGAGATGAATCTGTGCTGCACTTTATGTACACGCTCAGTAGTGAGATGAATCTGTGCTGCACTTTATGTACACGCTCAGTAGTGAGATGAATCTGTGCTGCAATTTATGTACACGCTCAGTAGTGAGATGAATCTGTGCTGCACTTTATGTACACGCTCAGTAGTGAAGCCGTGAGATGAATCTGTGCTGCACTTTATGTACACGCTCAGTAGTGAGGCCGTGAGATGAATCTGTGCTGCACTTTATGTACACGCTCAGTAGTGAGGCCGTGAGATGAATCTGTGCTGCACTTTATGTACACGCTCAGTAGTGAGATGAATCTGTGCTGCACTTTATGTACACGCTCAGTAGTGAGGCCGTGAGATGGATCTGTGCTGCACTTTATGTACACGCTCAGTAGTGAGGCCGTGAGATGGATCTGTGCTGCACTTTATGTATACGCTCAGTAGTGAGATGAATCTGTGCTGCACTTTATGTACACGCTCAGTAGTGAGGCAGTGAGATGAATCTGTGCTGCACTTTATGTATACGCTCAGTAGTGAGATGGATCTGTGCTGCACTTTATGTACACGCTCAGTAGTGAGGCAGTGAGATGAATCTGTGCTGCACTTTATGTACACGCTCAGTAGTGAGATGAATCTGTGCTGCACTTTATGTATACGCTCAGTAGTGAGATGAATCTGTGCTGCACTTTATGTTCACGCTCAGTAGTGAGATGAATCTGTGCTGCACTTTATGTACACGCTCAGTAGTGAGATGAATCTGTGCTGCACTTTATGTACACGCTCAGTAGTGAGATGAATCTGTGCTGCAATTTATGTACACGCTCAGTAGTGAGATGAATCTGTGCTGCACTTTATGTACATGCTCAGTAGTGAGGCCGTGAGATGAATCTGTGCTGCACTTTATGTACACGCTCAGTAGTGAGATGAATCTGTGCTGCACTTTATGTACACGCTCATTAGTGAGATGAATCTGTGCTGCACTTTATGTACACGCTCAGTAGTGAGGCAGTGAGATGAATCTGTGCTGCACTTTATGTACACGCTCAGTAGTGAGGCCGTGAGATGGATCTGTGCTGCACTTTATGTACACGCTCATTAGTGAGATGAATCTGTGCTGCACTTTATGTACACGCTCAGTAGTGAGATGAATCTGTGCTGCACTTTATGTACACGCTCAGTAGTGAGATGAATCTGTGCTGCACTTTATGTACACGCTCAGTAGTGAGATGAATCTGTGCTGCACTTTATGTGCACGCTCAGTAGTGAGATGAATCTGTGCTGCATTTATGTACACGCTCAGTAGTGAGATGAATCTGTGCTGCACTTTATGTACACGCTCAGTAGTGAGATGAATCTGTGCTGCACTTTATATACACGCTCAGTAGTGAGGCCGTGAGATGAATCTGTGCTGCACTTTATGTACACGCTCAGTAGTGAGATGAATCTGTGCTGCACTTTATATACACGCTCAGTAGTGAGGCCGTGAGATGAATCTGTGCTGCACTTTATGTACACGCTCAGTAGTGAGATGAATCTGTGCTGCACTTTATGTACACGCTCAGTAGTGAGGCAGTGAGATGAATCTGTGCTGCACTTTATGTACACGCTCAGTAGTGAGGCCGTGAGATGGATCTGTGCTGCACTTTATGTACACGCTCAGTAGTGAGATGAATCTGTGCTGCACTTTATGTGCACGCTCAGTAGTGAGATGAATCTGTGCTGCACTTTATGTACATGCTCAGTAGTGAGGCAGTGAGATGAATCTGTGCTGCACTTTATGTGCACGCTCAGTAGTGAGATGGATCTGTGCTGCACTTTATGTACATGCTCAGTAGTGAGGCCGTGAGATGAATCTGTGCTGCACTTTATGTACACGCTCAGTAGTGAGATTTATCTGTGCTGCACTTTATGTACACGCTCAGTAGTGAGATGAATCTGTACTGCACTTTATGTGCACGCTCAGTAGTGAGATGAATCTGTACTGCACTTTATGTGCACGCTCAGTAGTGAGATGAATCTGTGCTGCACTTTATGTACACGCTCAGTAGTGAGGCCGTGAGATGGATCTGTGCTGCACTTTATGTGCACGCTCAGTAGTGAGATGAATCTGTGCTGCACTTTATGTACATGCTCAGTAGTGAGATGAATCTGTGCTGCACTTTATGTATACGCTCAGTAGTGAGGCCGTGAGATGAATCTGTGCTGCACTTTATGTGCACGCTCAGTAGTGAGGCCGTGAGATAAATCTGTGCTGCACTTTATGTACACGCTCAGTAGTGAGGCCGTGAGATGAATCTGTGCTGCACTTTATGTACACGCTCAGTAGTGAGGCCGTGAGACGAATCTGTGCTGCACTTTATGTACACGCTCAGTAGTGAGATGAATCTGTGCTGCACTTTATGTACACGCTCAGCAGTGAGATGAATCTGTGCTGCACTTTATGTATACGCTCAGTAGTGAGGCCGTGAGATGAATCTGTGCTGCACTTTATGTACACGCTCAGTATTGAGATGAATCTGTGCTGCACTTTATGTGCACGCTCAGTAGTGAGGCCGTGAGATAAATCTGTGCTGCACTTTATGTACACGCTCAGTAGTGAGATGAATCTGTGCTGCACTTTATGTACACGCTCAGTAGTGAGATGAATCTGTGCTGCACTTTATGTACACGCTCAGTAGTGAGATGAATCTGTGCTGCACTTTATGTACACGCTCAGTAGTGAGATGAATCTGTGCTGCACTTTATGTACACGCTCAGCAGTGAGAGGAATCTGTGCTGCATTTTATGTACACGCTCAGCAGTGAGATGAATCTGTGCTGCACTTTATGTACACGCTCAGTAGTGAGGCCGTGAGATGAATCTGTGCTGCACTTTATGTACACGCTCAGCAGTGAGATGAATCTGTGCTGCACTTTATGTACACGCTCAGCAGTGAGATGAATCTGTGCTGCACTTTATGTACACGCTCAGTAGTGAGATGAATCTGTGCTGCACTTTATGTTCACGCTCAGTAGTGAGATGAATCTGTGCTGCACTTTATGTACACGCTCAGCAGTGAGATGAATCTGTGCTGCACTTTATGTACACGCTCAGCAGTGAGATGAATCTGTGCTGCACTTTATGTACACGCTCAGCAGTGAGATGAATCTGTGCTGCACTTTATGTACACGCTCAGTAGTGAGATGAATCTGTGCTGCACTTTATGTTCACGCTCAGTAGTGAGATGAATCTGTGCTGCACTTTATGTACACGCTCAGTAGTGAGATGAATCTGTGCTGCACTTTATGTACACGCTCAGTAGTGAGATGAATCTGTGCTGCACTTTATGTGCACGCTCAGTAGTGAGATGAATCTGTGCTGCACTTTATGTACATGCTCAGTAGTGAGGCCGTGAGATGAATCTGTGCTGCACTTTATGTACACGCTCAGTAGTGAGATGAATCTGTGCTGCACTTTATGTACACGCTCATTAGTGAGATGAATCTGTGCTGCACTTTATGTACACGCTCAGTAGTGAGGCAGTGAGATGAATCTGTGCTGCAATTTATGTACACGCTCAGTAGTGAGGCCGTGAGATGAATCTGTGCTGCACTTTATGTACACGCTCAGTAGTGAGGCCGTGAGATGAATCTGTGCTGCACTTTATGTACACGCTCAGTAGTGAGATTTATCTGTGCTGCACTTTATGTACACGCTCAGTAGTGAGATGAATCTGTACTGCACTTTATGTGCACGCTCAGTAGTGAGATGAATCTGTGCTGCACTTTATGTACACGCTCAGTAGTGAGGCCGTGAGATGGATCTGTGCTGCACTTTATGTGCACGCTCAGTAGTGAGATGAATCTGTGCTGCACTTTATGTACATGCTCAGTAGTGAGATGAATCTGTGCTGCACTTTATGTATACGCTCAGTAGTGAGGCCGTGAGATGAATCTGTGCTGCACTTTATGTGCACGCTCAGTAGTGAGGCCGTGAGATAAATCTGTGCTGCACTTTATGTACACGCTCAGTAGTGAGGCCGTGAGATGAATCTGTGCTGCACTTTATGTACACGCTCAGTAGTGAGGCCGTGAGACGAATCTGTGCTGCACTTTATGTACACGCTCAGTAGTGAGATGAATCTGTGCTGCACTTTATGTACACGCTCAGCAGTGAGATGAATCTGTGCTGCACTTTATGTATACGCTCAGTAGTGAGGCCGTGAGATGAATCTGTGCTGCACTTTATGTACACGCTCAGTATTGAGATGAATCTGTGCTGCACTTTATGTGCACGCTCAGTAGTGAGGCCGTGAGATGAATCTGTGCTGCACTTTATGTACACGCTCAGCAGTGAGAGGAATCTGTGCTGCATTTTATGTACACGCTCAGCAGTGAGATGAATCTGTGCTGCACTTTATGTACACGCTCAGTAGTGAGGCCGTGAGATGAATCTGTGCTGCACTTTATGTACACGCTCAGCAGTGAGATGAATCTGTGCTGCACTTTATGTACACGCTCAGTAGTGAGATGAATCTGTGCTGCACTTTATGTTCACGCTCAGTAGTGAGATGAATCTGTGCTGCACTTTATGTACACGCTCAGTAGTGAGATGAATCTGTGCTGCACTTTATGTACACGCTCAGTAGTGAGATGAATCTGTGCTGCACTTTATGTGCACGCTCAGTAGTGAGATGAATCTGTGCTGCACTTTATGTACATGCTCAGTAGTGAGATGAATCTGTGCTGCACTTTATGTACACGCTCAGTAGTGAGATGAATCTGTGCTGCACTTTATGTACACGCTCAGTAGTGAGATGAATCTGTGCTGCACTTTATGTGCACGCTCAGTAGTGAGATGAATCTGTGCTGCACTTTATGTACATGCTCAGTAGTGAGATGAATCTGTGCTGCACTTTATGTACACGCTCAGTAGTGAGATGAATCTGTGCTGCACTTTATGTGCACGCTCAGTAGTGAGATGAATCTGTGCTGCACTTTATGTACACGCTCAGTAGTGAGATGAATCTGTGCTGCACTTTATGTGCACGCTCAGTAGTGAGATGAATCTGTGCTGCACTTTATGTGCACGCTCAGTAGTGAGATGAATCTGTGCTGCACTTTATGTACACGCTCAGTAGTGAGGCCGTGAGATGAATCTGTGCTGCACTTTATGTACATGCTCAGTAGTGAGGCCGTGAGATGAATCTGTGCTGCACTTTATGTACACGCTCAGTAGTGAGATGAATCTGTGCTGCACTTTATGTACACGCTCAGTAGTGAGATGAATCTGTGCTGCACTTTATGTACACGCTCATTAGTGAGATGAATCTGTGCTGCACTTTATGTACACGCTCAGTAGTGAGGCAGTGAGATGAATCTGAGCTGCACTTTATGTACACGCTCAGTAGTGAGGCCGTGAGATGGATCTGTGCTGCACTTTATGTACACGCTCATTAGTGAGATGAATCTGTACTGCACTTTATGTACACGCTCAGTAGTGAGATGAATCTGTGCTGCACTTTATGTACACGCTCATTAGTGAGATGAATCTGTGCTGCACTTTATGTACACGCTCAGTAGTGAGATGAATCTGTGCTGCACTTTATGTACATGCTCAGTAGTGAGATGAATCTGTGCTGCACTTTATGTACACGCTCAGTAGTGAGGCCGTTAGATGAATCTGTGCTGCACTTTATGTACACGCTCAGCAGTGAGATGAATCTGTGCTGCACTTTATGTGCACGCTCAGTAGTGAGGCAGTGAGATGAATCTGTGCTGCACTTTATGTACACGCTCAGTAGTGAGGCCATGAGATGAATCTGTGCTGCAATTTATGTGCACGCTCAGTAGTGAGATGAATCTGTGCTGCACTTTATGTGCATGCTCAGTAGTGAGGCCGTGAGATGAATCTGTGCTGCAATTTATGTGCACGCTCAGTAGTGAGATGAATCTGTGCTGCACTTTATGTACACGCTCAGTAGTGAGATGAATCTGTGCTGCACTTTATGTACACGCTCAGTAGTGAGATGAATCTGTGCTGCAATTTATGTACACGCTCAGTAGTGAGATGAATCTGTGCTGCACTTTATGTACACGCTCAGTAGTGAAGCCGTGAGATGAATCTGTGCTGCACTTTATGTACACGCTCAGTAGTGAGGCCGTGAGATGAATCTGTGCTGCACTTTATGTACACGCTCAGTAGTGAGGCCGTGAGATGAATCTGTGCTGCACTTTATGTACACGCTCAGTAGTGAGATGAATCTGTGCTGCACTTTATGTACACGCTCAGTAGTGAGGCCGTGAGATGGATCTGTGCTGCACTTTATGTACACGCTCAGTAGTGAGGCCGTGAGATGGATCTGTGCTGCACTTTATGTATACGCTCAGTAGTGAGATGAATCTGTGCTGCACTTTATGTACACGCTCAGTAGTGAGGCAGTGAGATGAATCTGTGCTGCACTTTATGTATACGCTCAGTAGTGAGATGGATCTGTGCTGCACTTTATGTACACGCTCAGTAGTGAGGCAGTGAGATGAATCTGTGCTGCACTTTATGTACACGCTCAGTAGTGAGATGAATCTGTGCTGCACTTTATGTATACGCTCAGTAGTGAGATGAATCTGTGCTGCACTTTATGTTCACGCTCAGTAGTGAGATGAATCTGTGCTGCACTTTATGTACACGCTCAGTAGTGAGATGAATCTGTGCTGCACTTTATGTACACGCTCAGTAGTGAGATGAATCTGTGCTGCAATTTATGTACACGCTCAGTAGTGAGATGAATCTGTGCTGCACTTTATGTACATGCTCAGTAGTGAGGCCGTGAGATGAATCTGTGCTGCACTTTATGTACACGCTCAGTAGTGAGATGAATCTGTGCTGCACTTTATGTACACGCTCATTAGTGAGATGAATCTGTGCTGCACTTTATGTACACGCTCAGTAGTGAGGCAGTGAGATGAATCTGTGCTGCACTTTATGTACACGCTCAGTAGTGAGGCCGTGAGATGGATCTGTGCTGCACTTTATGTACACGCTCATTAGTGAGATGAATCTGTGCTGCACTTTATGTACACGCTCAGTAGTGAGATGAATCTGTGCTGCACTTTATGTACACGCTCAGTAGTGAGATGAATCTGTGCTGCACTTTATGTACACGCTCAGTAGTGAGATGAATCTGTGCTGCACTTTATGTGCACGCTCAGTAGTGAGATGAATCTGTGCTGCATTTATGTACACGCTCAGTAGTGAGATGAATCTGTGCTGCACTTTATGTACACGCTCAGTAGTGAGATGAATCTGTGCTGCACTTTATATACACGCTCAGTAGTGAGGCCGTGAGATGAATCTGTGCTGCACTTTATGTACACGCTCAGTAGTGAGATGAATCTGTGCTGCACTTTATATACACGCTCAGTAGTGAGGCCGTGAGATGAATCTGTGCTGCACTTTATGTACACGCTCAGTAGTGAGATGAATCTGTGCTGCACTTTATGTACACGCTCAGTAGTGAGGCAGTGAGATGAATCTGTGCTGCACTTTATGTACACGCTCAGTAGTGAGGCCGTGAGATGGATCTGTGCTGCACTTTATGTACACGCTCAGTAGTGAGATGAATCTGTGCTGCACTTTATGTGCACGCTCAGTAGTGAGATGAATCTGTGCTGCACTTTATGTACATGCTCAGTAGTGAGGCAGTGAGATGAATCTGTGCTGCACTTTATGTGCACGCTCAGTAGTGAGATGGATCTGTGCTGCACTTTATGTACATGCTCAGTAGTGAGGCCGTGAGATGAATCTGTGCTGCACTTTATGTACACGCTCAGTAGTGAGATTTATCTGTGCTGCACTTTATGTACACGCTCAGTAGTGAGATGAATCTGTACTGCACTTTATGTGCACGCTCAGTAGTGAGATGAATCTGTACTGCACTTTATGTGCACGCTCAGTAGTGAGATGAATCTGTGCTGCACTTTATGTACACGCTCAGTAGTGAGGCCGTGAGATGGATCTGTGCTGCACTTTATGTGCACGCTCAGTAGTGAGATGAATCTGTGCTGCACTTTATGTACATGCTCAGTAGTGAGATGAATCTGTGCTGCACTTTATGTATACGCTCAGTAGTGAGGCCGTGAGATGAATCTGTGCTGCACTTTATGTGCACGCTCAGTAGTGAGGCCGTGAGATAAATCTGTGCTGCACTTTATGTACACGCTCAGTAGTGAGGCCGTGAGATGAATCTGTGCTGCACTTTATGTACACGCTCAGTAGTGAGGCCGTGAGACGAATCTGTGCTGCACTTTATGTACACGCTCAGTAGTGAGATGAATCTGTGCTGCACTTTATGTACACGCTCAGCAGTGAGATGAATCTGTGCTGCACTTTATGTATACGCTCAGTAGTGAGGCCGTGAGATGAATCTGTGCTGCACTTTATGTACACGCTCAGTATTGAGATGAATCTGTGCTGCACTTTATGTGCACGCTCAGTAGTGAGGCCGTGAGATAAATCTGTGCTGCACTTTATGTACACGCTCAGTAGTGAGATGAATCTGTGCTGCACTTTATGTACACGCTCAGTAGTGAGATGAATCTGTGCTGCACTTTATGTACACGCTCAGTAGTGAGATGAATCTGTGCTGCACTTTATGTACACGCTCAGTAGTGAGATGAATCTGTGCTGCACTTTATGTACACGCTCAGCAGTGAGAGGAATCTGTGCTGCATTTTATGTACACGCTCAGCAGTGAGATGAATCTGTGCTGCACTTTATGTACACGCTCAGTAGTGAGGCCGTGAGATGAATCTGTGCTGCACTTTATGTACACGCTCAGCAGTGAGATGAATCTGTGCTGCACTTTATGTACACGCTCAGCAGTGAGATGAATCTGTGCTGCACTTTATGTACACGCTCAGTAGTGAGATGAATCTGTGCTGCACTTTATGTTCACGCTCAGTAGTGAGATGAATCTGTGCTGCACTTTATGTACACGCTCAGCAGTGAGATGAATCTGTGCTGCACTTTATGTACACGCTCAGCAGTGAGATGAATCTGTGCTGCACTTTATGTACACGCTCAGCAGTGAGATGAATCTGTGCTGCACTTTATGTACACGCTCAGTAGTGAGATGAATCTGTGCTGCACTTTATGTTCACGCTCAGTAGTGAGATGAATCTGTGCTGCACTTTATGTACACGCTCAGTAGTGAGATGAATCTGTGCTGCACTTTATGTACACGCTCAGTAGTGAGATGAATCTGTGCTGCACTTTATGTGCACGCTCAGTAGTGAGATGAATCTGTGCTGCACTTTATGTACATGCTCAGTAGTGAGGCCGTGAGATGAATCTGTGCTGCACTTTATGTACACGCTCAGTAGTGAGATGAATCTGTGCTGCACTTTATGTACACGCTCATTAGTGAGATGAATCTGTGCTGCACTTTATGTACACGCTCAGTAGTGAGGCAGTGAGATGAATCTGTGCTGCAATTTATGTACACGCTCAGTAGTGAGGCCGTGAGATGAATCTGTGCTGCACTTTATGTACACGCTCAGTAGTGAGGCCGTGAGATGAATCTGTGCTGCACTTTATGTACACGCTCATTAGTGAGATGAATCTGTACTGCACTTTATGTACACGCTCAGTAGTGAGATGAATCTGTGCTGCACTTTATGTACACGCTCATTAGTGAGATGAATCTGTGCTGCACTTTATGTACACGCTCAGTAGTGAGGCAGTGAGATGAATCTGTGCTGCAATTTATGTACACGCTCAGTAGTGAGGCCGTGAGATGAATCTGTGCTGCAATTTATGTACACGCTCAGTAGTGAGGCCGTGAGATGAATCTGTGCTGCACTTTATGTACACGCTCATTAGTGAGATGAATCTGTGCTGCACTTTATGTACACGCTCAGTAGTGAGATGAATCTGTGCTGCACTTTATGTACACGCTCATTAGTGAGATGAATCTGTGCTGCACTTTATGTACACGCTCAGTAGTGAGATGAATCTGTGCTGCACTTTATGTACACGCTCATTAGTGAGATGAATCTGTGCTGCACTTTATGTACACGCTCAGTAGTGAGGCAGTGAGATGAATCTGTGCTGCACTTTATGTCCACGCTCAGTAGTGAGGCCGTGAGATGAATCTGTGCTGCACTTTATGTACACGCTCATTAGTGAGATGAATCTGTACTGCACTTTATGTACACGCTCAGTAGTGAGATGAATCTGTGCTGCACTTTATGTACACGCTCATTAGTGAGATGAATCTGTGCTGCACTTTATGTACACGCTCAGTAGTGAGATGAATCTGTGCTGCACTTTATGTACACGCTCAGTAGTGAGGCCGTGAGATGAATCTGTGCTGCACTTTATGTGCACGCTCAGTAGTGAGATGAATCTGTGCTGCACTTTATATACACGCTCAGTAGTGAGGCCGTGAGATGAATCTGTGCTGCACTTTATGTGCACGCTCAGTAGTGAGGCCGTGAGATGAATCTGTGCTGCACTTTATGTGCACGCTCAGTAGTGAGATGAATCTGTGCTGCACTTTATGTACATGCTCAGTAGTGAGATGAATCTGTGCTGCACTTTATGTACACGCTCAGTAGTGAGGCCGTGAGATGAATCTGTGCTGCACTTTATGTGCACGCTCAGTAGTGAGATGAATCTGTGCTGCACTTTATGTACATGCTCAGTAGTGAGATGAATCTGTGCTGCACTTTATGTACACGCTCAGTAGTGAGGCCGTGAGATGAATCTGTGCTGCACTTTATGTGCACGCTCAGTAGTGAGGCCGTGAGATGAATCTGTGCTGCACTTTATGTACACGCTCAGTAGTGAGATGAATCTGTGCTGCACTTTATGTACACGCTCAGTAGTGAGATGAATCTGTGCTGCACTTTATGTACACGCTCAGTAGTGAGGCCGTGAGATGAATCTGTGCTGCACTTTATGTACAAGCTCAGTAGTGAGGCCGTGAGATGAATCTGTGCTGCACTTTATGTACATGCTCAGTAGTGAGGCAGTGAGATGAATCTGTGCTGCACTTTATGTGCACGCTCAGTAGTGAGATGAATCTGTGCTGCACTTTATGTACACGCTCAGTAGTGAGGCCATGAGATGAATCTGTGCTGCACTTTATGTACACGCTCAGTAGTGAGGCCGTGAGATGAATCTGTGCTGCAATTTATGTGCACGCTCAGTAGTGAGATGAATCTGTGCTGCACTTTATGTACATGCTCAGTAGTGAGATGAATCTGTGCTGCACTTTATGTACATGCTCAGTAGTGAGATGAATCTGTGCTGCACTTTATGTACATGCTCAGTAGTGAGGCCGTGAGATGAATCTGTGCTGCACTTTATGTACACGCTCAGTAGTGAGATGAATCTGTGCTGCACTTTATGTACACGCTCAGTAGTGAGGCAGTGAGATGAATCTGTGCTGCACTTTATGTACACGCTCAGTAGTGAGGCCGTGAGATGAATCTGTGCTGCACTTTATGTACACGCTCAGTAGTGAGGCAGTGAGATGAATCTGTGCTGCACTTTATGTGCACGCTCAGTAGTGAGATGAATCTGTGCTGCACTTTATGTGCACGCTGAGTAGTGAGATGAATCTGTGCTGCACTTTATGTACATGCTGAGTAGTGAGATGAATCTGTGCTGCACTTTATGTACACGCTCAGTAGTGAGGCCGTGAGATGAATCTGTGCTGCACTTTATGTACACGCTCAGTAGTGAGATGAATCTGTGCTGCACTTTATGTACACGCTCAGTAGTGAGATGAATCTGTGCTGCACTTTATGTACACGCTCAGTAGCGAGGCCGTGAGATGGATCTGTGCTGCACTTTATGTACACGCTCAGTAGTGAGATGAATCTGTGCTGCACTTTATGTACACGCTCAGTAGTGAGATGAATCTGTGCTGCACTTTATGTACACGCTCAGTAGTGAGATGAATCTGTGCTGCACTTTATGTACACGCTCAGTAGTGAGGCCGTGAGATGAATCTGTGCTGCACTTTATGTACACGCTCAGTAGTGAGGCCGTGAGATGAATCTGTGCTGCACTTTATGTGCACGCTCAGTAGTGAGGCCGTGAGATGAATCTGTGCTGCACTTTATGTACACGCTCAGTAGTGAGGCCGTGAGATGAATCTGTGCTGCACTTTATGTACACGCTCAGTAGTGAGATGAATCTGTGCTGCACTTTATGTACACGCTCAGTAGTGAGGCCGTGAGATGGATCTGTGCTGCACTTTATGTACACGCTCAGTAGTGAGGCCGTGAGATGGATCTGTGCTGCACTTTATGTATACGCTCAGTAGTGAGATGAATCTGTGCTGCACTTTATGTACACGCTCAGTAGTGAGGCAGTGAGATGAATCTGTGCTGCACTTTATGTATACGCTCAGTAGTGAGATGGATCTGTGCTGCACTTTATGTACACGCTCAGTAGTGAGGCCGTGAGATGGATCTGTGCTGCACTTTATGTATACGCTCAGTAGTGAGGCAGGGCCGTGGAGTCGAAGTCAAAGTTTGAGTCGGAAGTCAGTGAAATTGAGGAGTCTGAGTCGGTGGTTAGGCTTGACTGACTCCACAGCCC
This sequence comes from Phyllobates terribilis, assembly GCF_046119375.1. Lineage (NCBI taxonomy): Eukaryota > Metazoa > Chordata > Amphibia > Anura > Dendrobatidae > Phyllobates > Phyllobates terribilis. The sequence goes on along the minus strand of NW_027362768.1, from coordinate 393,355,995 downwards.
TGCCTTAAAGAACTGTTCCCCGAGAAGACCCTGACTGTCAGCGGGATTGGGGGTGTCTACCGGCCTTTGCCGATGACCTGGGTTTTCCTAGACTGGGGTGCTGGGAGGGGGGGCGGGTTTTAAAAGGAAGTGGGGGGTGTCCAAGAGCCTCCCCACAAATGTTTTATTGGGGACCGATCCGGGATGGTTGGTCGCTCAATACATTCCTGACAACCCTCCCAGATTCGGCCCTTTAGGTGATTCAAATGTCAATGGTATGCATGATGATAATGTGTCTCGTGGTACAGAAGAGGCCAGCCATATCACGCTGCAGGGTGAAAGGAGCGAGCATCGGTGCTAAGGGAGATGGGAACTAGCATGGGGATCATGAAATAGGTGGTCTCGTGGAGCAGGCCAGTGTCACGACGGACTGTGACCTGGCCGGTGGTAGCTGCCCCATGGTTACTTCTGAGATAACAGGGGAGGATGAGAAAGTGGTATCCCCAGCCTGTCAATATGAGGGGAGGGTGTTAGTCCCCAGGGAGACAGCATACATAGCCAGTGTCACCCGCAGTCAGAATGGCCAGAATGCAGATAACGTGCTGCCTTCTGGACCCTCAAGTTGTATAACAGGACCAATTACTGACCCAGAGCAGGTCCCAGTGAGGTTGGGGCTGTGGTAGACTGGCTCACTTGGCTGCTGTTAGTGGTAGACACAGGAACGTTTTCTTCTGCAGGTTTACTTCAACATATTATAAACCACCGCAGGCTCAACAAAATAAACGACCTTTCTGGCATAACAAGAAAACAAAAGATAATTATAGCAGAGTCCATAGGCCCGCAGGATTCACCCACTCAGGGTACCATAAAGTTCAGCTCCGACTGGAGCTCCAGACTGGAAACGTCCTTGCCTCCAAGACAGAAAAAGGCTTGGTGGCTGGATTTAACTTGCCTAACCACACCCTTGATAGGAGATGTAGTGAGCAGGTGTCCAGCCCATCTCTGACACCTACTCACAAAAAACCCAACCCTGACATGGCCAATTAACCCCTCAGCACAAACCATGCTGGAGACAAACCTCTGGGTTTCACATCACGGAAGATGGTAACCTTCGTGATACACATCTCCCCTCACATACATTGCCAGTGACCCTGTCAGAAATCCCCCTCAGGCCAAAATCAGGGGTTTTGGCACCTTCAGACACCAAACAGGGAATTCTGGAGAGGGCATCAGCGTTACCGTGCATCTTCATGGGTCTTTGCTCCACGTGGAAACTAAAGTCCTGGAGGCCTAAGAACCACCTAGTCACCCGGGCATTCTTGCTCTTCTTTTCCCTTAACTATCTCAGAGGTGCATGGTCCAACATTAGTTTAGACCTACGGCCTAGTAGGTGATACTTCAAAGTGTCTACGGCCTATTTTGGTTAAACACTGTCTCGAAAATGGCAGTTTTTCTCGCAGGAAGAGCGCTTCTGGCTCAGATACAGGATGGGATGCTCTTCCAACCCAAATGCTCCCAACCCAACTTCTGAAGCATCCGTCTGGACCACAAATTCTTTCCTGAAGTCCGATGCCATCAGGACCGGATGTTTACACATAGCCAGCTAAAGTTCTTGGAACGCCAACTCTGTCTCAGCCGTTCATTTGGCCATCGTCAATTTGGTGCATTTAAGGAGATCCATCAGTGGTGCGGCAATTAGAGTGAAATTTGGGATAAACCGCTGGTAATATCCCACAATTTAAAGAAATGCCCTCACCTGCTTCTTGGAAAGCGGTTGCGGCCACTTCTGTATTGCTTCGACCTTGTTTACTTGTGGCTTGATCTAGCCTCTCCTGATGGTATAGCCTAAGTACTTGGCACATTGTTTTTTTTAGATTTATGGTAAATCCTGCTTTTCTCAGAGCATCCAGAATCGCCTGTACCTTTGGTAAATGGACTACGCCAGTCCAGGCTGAAGACTACAATGTCATCAAGGTAAGCTGAGGCATACTTTTTATGGGAAAGCTAGAATCTGATCCAGGGACCTCTGGAAGGTGGCCAGGGCCCCCTACGGTCCAAAAAGGCATTCTGGTATATTGAAAACACCCATCAGGTGTCAAGAAGGCCATCTTCTCCTTTGCACTCTGGGACATTGGGATCTGCCAGTAGCCCTTCGTCTGGTCGAGGGTGGTAATGTACTTTGTGGGTTCAAGTCTCTCAATGAGTTCATCAACATAGGGCATCGGATACGCATCAAAGTTAGACACGTCATTCAGCCTGCGGTAGTAAATACAAAACCGCCACTCACAGTCCGGCTTTGGTACGACGACGATGGGACTCGACCATCCACTTTTTGAGTCCTCTCTCACACCGACGTCTAGCGTTCTCTTCACCTTGTTTGAGACTACCTCCCGGCGTGCTTTGGGAATTCTATAGGACTTAATGTTCACCCTCTGTCAAATCGCCATGCTCTACCACCAGCATATGCCCCGGCAACTCCGAGAACAGGCCACGGTTCCGATGCAGCAGTTCTCGACACTGTTGCTTCTGGGCCGGCGATAGAGTCTCTGCAATCGTTACATCCTCCACTTTGGCTTCAGGACTGGCTCCCAAGCAAGGAGTTTCCATCAATTCCCAATCTCCCCCACGGCTTTACCAAGTTCACACGGCATACTTGGTGAGGTTTCCTTTGTCCTGGCTGGTAGACCTTGTAATTAACCTCGCTGAGTTTTTCCACCACCTCGTATGGGCCTTGCCACTTGGCCACAAACTTGCTCTCAGCAGTGTGAATGAGCACCAGAATGCGGTCCCCAGGCTGGAGCTGCCTCAGTTTCACTGATCGGTTATAGACCCTTGCCTGTGCCTCTTGTGCTTGAAGGAGATGTGCCTTCACAATAGGCATCACTTTCGCCATTCTCTCCTGCATCTGGGAGACATGTTCTATGATGCGTGACCTTGGTTTCTCCGACTTCCTTGGCGATATCCAAGAGCCCTCGCGGATGTAGACCATACAGGAGCTTGAATGGAGAGAAGCCGGTAGAGGCCTGAGGACCTTTCCTGACAGAGAAGAGCAGGAATGGAAGCAGATAGTCCCGGTCTCCTCTCGACCATCCTTTTCAATGACCTTCTTGAGCATAGCCCTTAAGGTCTTATTGAAGCGCTCCACTAGGCCATCCGTCTGCGAATGGTAGACTGAGGTTCAAAGTAGGGCAATCTGGAGGACCTTACACAGCTCCTTCATCACCTCTCATGAAGGGGGTTCCCTGGTCCGTCAAGATCTCCTTCGGCAGGTTTGTCCTAGCAAAGATATGGACAAGCTCCCGGGCTATGCTCTTGGCAGAAGAGTTCCTTAATGGTATTGCTTCGGGATACCGGGTCTCAGTCCATGACCACTAGTATGTATTGATGCCTCAGTGCAGACTTAACCAAAGGACCTACTAGGTCCATGGCCATTCTCTCAAATGACAGACTATCCCAGGTAAAGGGACTGTGAAAGAGGTCATCTGGCAGGTGGGGCAGGACCTAAAATAATGTAGGATCTCCCAGTAACATCCAGGCCAATAGAACCTCCGCATTATCCTCTGAGTTCTCTCTACACCCAGATGTCCCCCCAAAACATGCACATGGGCCATATCTAAAACTCTCCGTTGGCAGGGTCCTGGAACTAACAGCTGCTCCACCATCTCACCTCTCCTCAGTTTGGTCACCCAATATAATAACTCAACTTTAACTGTAAAGTGTGGGAACCTGGTGTCGGCCCACAGCTCTTGAGCAACCCTGTTACATACGGTAACATTATCAAACGCCCCCTATAAGGTAAGGTCCCTAATTTAAGCAGTCCCAAAGTTCTCTCCAGACACTTAACTCAGGGAGGTTGTGCTCCTCGGTCACCATCTTGTCCTCCTTCCCGGCAAGGACACACGAGAAACTCATCCATCTTTGATTTCGACAGTTTCTTCCCGAGGAATCCGGCTTTTGTTGGAGACCCCCTTTTTACACAAGTCCCAAAACAAGGAAAACTCCCGTCCCAATATGACAGGATGTATCAAGCCCATCACTACCTGACCTAATGGGACTGGGCACCACAGTCTGTTCCCAGGGTTACTCGGGCTACAGGGCATCTCCATGTATGCAACCAACACCCACGAATTTCGCAGAGATCAACTGGTGGGGAATTGTAGCACTGATCAGAGTCACCAGACTTCCCGAGTCCAACAGTCCAAGTATCATCACCCCATTAATTGACAAGGCACACACTAGCGGCCCCTCGCTGGGTAGACAGTCCACACTACAGAAAGGATAGGCGTAATAGGAACAATGCCGGCCTAGGCTGCAGTCCATAGGTAAAGGGGACATATGGCACCGGGCGGCTACATGTCCAAAATTGTGACACCGGCAACAGACCACATACTTAGCAGCCTTTGGGGGACCCTCAGTGGAACTGGTACGCCTCCCTTTGTGGCTCTAGACTCTCCCTGTGGTGAGCCCACCCCTCTTTGTCACGGGTAAGTGACTATGTCCAGTTTCCTGAGAGATTTCTCAACAACCTGGTACCTCTTTACTAGGCCAACCAGGTCGTCCATGATCGGAGGGTCGCCCTGGGCAACTAAAGTCTGCACTGGCCTTGGAAGGGAGTGGATGAATCTGTCCATCAGTTTAGGGAAGAGTTGCTGCGGATTGCCCATGAGATTCCGCTAGCTGGACACATGGGGGTTCGCAAAACCACCACCTAGTGGTCGGCGCTCATAGCACAGGAGCATTTCTGCTGCATATAGGGGATCTCCTCATCACCTCTATGTAGCAGAGGCGATCGGACAGTTGCGGCTTCTAGTCTCCTATGGAGACTATAGAAACATGCAAAAAGTGAAAAAGAAATGTTTTTAAAAATATATAAAAGTTTAAATCACCGCCTTTCGCCCCATTCAAAATAACATTTAAAAAAAAACAACCCACATACACATATTTGGTATCGCCGCGTTCAGAATCGTCCGATCAATATAAAAAAAGAATTAATCCGATCAGTAAACGACGTAGCGAGAAAAAAAATTCTAAACGCCAGAATTACGTTTTTTGGTCTCTGCAACATTGCAATAAAATGCAATAACAGGCGATCAAAACATCAGATCTAACCCAAAATGGTATTAATAAAAACTTCAGCTCGGCACGCAAAAAATAAGCCCTCACCCGGCCCCAGATCAAGAAAAATGAAGACGCTACGGGTCTGGGAAAGTGACGCCATTTTTTATTTTTTTTTTTTTTTTTTTAGCAAGCTTTGGAATTTTTTTTCAAGACTTAAATAAAAAATAACCTATAGATGTTTGGTGTCTATGAACTCGTAATGATCTGGAGAATAATGATGGCCGGGCAGGTTTAGCATTCAGTGAACACGGTAAAAAAAAAAATTAAAAATTGGTATTGCACTTTTTTTGCAATTTCACCATGCTTGGAATTTTTTTCCCCGTTTTCCCGTACACTATATGGTAAAACCAGTAATGTCCGGAAGGCCCGGGAGCGGGTGTGCGAAGTGGGTCAGCCGGTGTGGGTCCTAGTACCAACAACCCAGGACAAGCTTCAGGTAGCCTGGGAAGGTCCATATCCCATACATTAAGGCCTCAATGATGTAAATTAGGTGGTCACCGTTGACCACGCCAGGAAGAGGCAGAAGGTCTTCCACATTAACATGATGAAAGCTGCTCCCTTCCTGTGTGTAGCCTTCCCAATGAAGACGTGCCTGGAGTCTGGGTGAATTTTCTGGCAGCACGGTCTACTGAAGACGCGGGATTCACCCTGCAGCTATCCATGGACCAGAGCTCCAAGCAGGCGGAGGTGCTCCAGCTTTACCTGACCATCTTCTCAGGTGTACTAGGGAGGACGCAGCTACCCTTCCACCAGGGAGTCTTCCCACCCCCAGTGCAGCAACCTGCAGACCGTGTCACCCTAGAGGTGCAAAAAGACATCAAAATAAAAATTTTAAACCAAAAGTGCATGGGCCTTGCCAGTATTCCTGGTCCCAAAAAGGACCCGACAACCCGGTTCTGCGTGGACTACAGGAGGTTAAACGCCATCACAGCTCCCGATGCGTACCCAATGCCACACACCGATGAGCTGCTGGATCGCTTAGCCGGGGCCTGGTACTTTACAATCATGGACCTGAGTCAAGGTTACTGGCAGTTTCCCCATGTTCCAGGAGGCCCAGGAGAGGTCCGTCTTCATCACCCCATTCAGACTGTACAAATCCCTCGTCATGTCCTTTGGCAGGAGAAATGCCACTTTCCATCAATTGGTCAACCAGCTGCTCGAGGGACTAGATGAGTTTTCTGTTGCTTACCTGGACGACTTTGCCGTCTTAACTCCCTCCTGGGAGGAACACCTGGACTAGGGGCTCAGGAAGCTCCAGGGCGCTGGTTTGTCTATAAAGCCAGGAAAATGTCAAATAGGCATGATGGAGGTGCAGTACCTCGGTCACCGAGAGGGTGGCGGAACTGAGCCCGGGAAGGTTGATGCTACCGCCTCCTGGCCTACCCCCAAGACCAAGAGGCAAGTGGTGTCCTTCTTGAGTACTGTAGGAAGTTTGTTCCCAACTATAGTGCCCTTTGATAAGCCTCTGACTGACCTCACCAAAAAGAAGCTACCGCAGACAGTAGACTGGACGTCTGACCGAGTGGTCCTTCACAGTATTGAAAGCTGCCCTCGCCAGTTACCCAGCTCTACACGCCCAGGACTTCACCCCAGCGTTTTGCAGTTCAAACAGATGCCATTGCATTAGGCCTGGGTGCTGTGCTCAGCCAGGTAAGCGGGGAGGAGGAAGAGGATCCGGTGATGTTCCTCAGCCGCCTCTGTGGAGAAGAAGGAGTGTCCCACCACGGTGTAGGCCCTACGGTAGCAGCAGCCCTACCTATACGGGCACAAATTCCCCATAGTGACTGACCACAACCCCCTCAGCTGGCTGCACCTACAGCAGTACGATTTCACCATTCAATACAAGAAGGGTAGTGAAGATGGCAACGCAGATGGGTAGTCCCGCCAGGGGGGGATGCCAGAGAGATGGGCTTAGGAGACCATCTGTAAATCAGTCTTCCATGCAATCTCTAAAAGTGGAAGGTTTCGTAGATGTAATTGTAAAAATCTATGAAGTTCTCATAGTAATCACAGTGAATACTGAAGCAAGGCTAGAACTCTATTAAACTCTACATGACCTCCAGATGACCCCAAGGCAAGGGACCCCCTTGCTGGGAACAGGTAATTAAAAATTGGAATCTCGTGAATCACAGACCAGGCAAGGCTGACAGAGGAGTTTTGAGATACGACAGATTTATGGCCGGTAGAGATAACCTATCAGCTCTAGCATCACGTTGGGACAGAAAAGCAAGAGGATTACTTTAAAATCCTTCGCTCTCCTTTCAGAGTTTATGAATTGAGGTTTGTATGAACGGCAGAGATATGATAGATAAGAAAGTCATTTTTAAAGTTAATAAGGTCAGATGGATGATGCTATCCATGCCATGTTTCCTACCTATAGAAAGGTAAAATCGTGATAGAAAACATGACAGTAATATCTCCTGCCTGGGACCTCCAGGGGCTAAAATATTGTGGAATACCATAATTTTCTAAAGACTAAGCCACATCCCATAATTTTCTGAAGACCATCCCTGTTATCAGTCACTGGAGGGCAGGTATGTGGGTGCAACTTGTGTGAATAAAAGAAAATAACAAATTGTAATCTTTTTCAGTCCTGGGAGATGCAGTTCACTATTAGTCCTTCATAACAGCCAGAGCCGAACCCTGCGCCATCAGGTTCAGGACGTTTCTTCTGTTTATCCTTTTTATTTTACAATGAAGAGCAGGAGGATAACAATGATCTGAGCTTCTGACCTTCAGGTCCCACATCTCACCATCCACTCCTGCTGAGCGTGAGACTCCCACCATTATATTAGACCATCATCTTGGTGATCACATACATAAATGTGACTTGTGACTATTTATCATACGATTAGTCCTGCAGATTCTCGTCAGGTCTCTGCATTGTGAATGTTTTGCTCCTGGTGGTTCCTGTATAATAGCTCAGTGTGTTATCAAGCTGATGCCCAAATGAAGGGTCACCGGTGCGAATCGAGGAGCTGCCATGAGGAAGGTCTCCTGTCACTGCATGTAATTCTCTTCTCTCCAATGAATTTCCATGATCTTATACAAGTAATCTGGATATTACAGATCTGGATGTGATGGTAATGCCGGCATTGTTTCTTTGGTCTCAGTGATACATCCAGGGCTTCGAGACGTCAAGGGTGTAAGCTATGGGGGTGCAGGTGTCCCAGGGGGCTCCACAGCTAGCACTTAAGAATAATGCAGCACTTTACTTACAGCGTCTTGTGACAACTTTTGCTGTGAAGTTAGGGAGTTTTAAAAGGTATGGTCCAGGACAGGGCCCGGGGTCAGCACCCGGGCAAGGGCTGGTGCCCGGGACACTATGGAGCCCGTGAGCCAGGGAAGCACAGTACCAGCACCAGCGAAAGGGCCTCTCATCCCTGCTTGCTCAGGGCCCCGGCACTTGCAATACTTACCTCGCCCCGTTCCTCCGCAGCACCAGCGTCTTCTGACACGTCTCAGGTCAAAGGAGGCGATGACATCACTACAGCGCCCTCTGCTGAGCAGTCACAGTGCAGAGAGCCGAAAGACAGCAATGCTGAGGAGTCCGGAGAAGAGCAGCGGCAGCGAGAAGAGGCCAGTATTGGATTTTTACATAATTTTTTATGTATGGAGCATTAAATGGGGGCCATTATTCTGTATGGTCAGTGAATATGAATAGCGGTACCAGAGCGCCAATAACAGGGCAAAAATATTAAAAGGACTGATTTATCAATACCCACAACGCGTTTCGCTGGACACAGCCACCTTCATCAGGTGTGACAAGCAGCAAACAATTGATCCTTATATACATTTGACTAGGTATACAATTACTTAAAAGGGGCGGGGCCAGATACAGAGTAATACCTCTATATTAACCCCTTGAGTTCATATATGCTCAATAGAGTAAAAAGGATTGTTATAAAATAATGCCTAATGAAGCATATAGGGTTCTTATAAAAAGGATTCGCTGTAAAAAAAAAAAAAAAAAACTTGTGAATCCTATAATCTTAATACTTCATAGGATATATTGTCATCTACCACCCTGTATTTTAGATTATATAAAAAAATAATAATAATAATTTTTACATACAACATAAAACAATGCATAAATATAAAGTATAAAATTACAATCATTTTTTTATATAATCTAAAATACAGGGTGGTAGATGACAATATATCCTATGAAGTATTAAGATTATAGGATTCACAAGTTTTTTTTTTTTTTTTACAGCGAATCCTTTTTATAAGAACCCTATATGCTTCATTAGGCATTATTTTATAACAATCCTTTTTACTCTATTGAGCATATATGAACTCAAGGGGTTAATATAGAGGTATTACTCTGTATCTGGCCCCGCCCCTTTTAAGTAATTGTATACCTAGTCAAATGTATATAAGGATCAATTGTTTGCTGCTTGTCACACCTGATGAAGGTGGCTGTGTCCAGCGAAACGCGTTGTGGGTATTGATAAATCAGTCCTTTTAATATTTTTGCCCTGTTATTGGCGCTCTGGTACCTCTATTCACATTTACTGATTGTCCCTTTCCCCCTGTTGGGGTGCGGTAGAGCTGCCATTAATCTATTGTTTTTTCACCTGTGGGAGCAATTTAATTAAAATTACTACCCTGGTTTTCCAAGCTGCGCTGCCCTAACCCCTCCGGAACGCTGCCGGGGGTGTTGGTGAAGCTGGGCGTCCATCACGGCGTTACATGCAACTAACCTGATCCCGTGATCCACCACCGAGAGATCAGGATCTGTGAACGCCGCTGGAAATAGATGACAGCCACCAACAGAGCGGAGCTTGTGGAGCTTTACACTGGGGTTGTGCAGAGGAGCACAACTTCATAAGGTTAGTAGCCATCCCCACACCCCTCTACAAATTGCATTACTGAGTCACCCATTGCGCCTTGTTCTCTCCTCTCTTTACATTATTCTGTATGGAGCATTATATGGGGTCCAGCATTCTGTATGAAGCATTATATGAAGTCCATTATTCTGTATAGAGCATTATATGAAGTCCAGTATTCTGTATGGAGCATTATATGGGGTCCATTATTCTGTATGGAGCATTATATGGGGGCCAGTATTCTGTATGGAGCGTTATATGGGGGCAGTATTCTGTATGGAGCATTATATGGGGGCCAGTATTCTGTATGGAGCATTATATGGGGTCCAGCATTCTGTATGAAGCATTATATGAAGTCCATTATTCTGTATAGAGCATTATATGAAGTCCAGTATTCTGTATGGAGCATTATATGGGGTCCATTATTCTGTATGGAGCATTATATGGGGGCCAGTATTCTGTATGGAGCGTTATATGGGGGCAGTATTCTGTATGGAGCGTTATATGGGGGCCAGTATTCTGTATGGAGCATTATATGGGGTCCAGCATTCTGTATGAAGCATTATATGAAGTCCATTATTCTGTATAGAGCATTATATGAAGTCCAGTATTCTGTATGGAGCATTATATGGGGTCCATTATTCTGTATGGAGCATTATATGGGGGCCAGTATTCTGTATGGAGCGTTATATGGGGGCAGTATTCTGTATGGAGCGTTATATGGGGGCCAGTATTCTGTATGGAGCATTATATGGGGTCCAGCATTCTGTATGAAGCATTATATGAAGTCCATTATTCTGTATAGAGCATTATATGAAGTCCAGTATTCTGTATGGAGCATTATATGGGGTCCATTATTCTGTATGGAGCATTATATGGGGGCCAGTATTCTGTATGGAGCGTTATATGGGGGCCGTATTCTGTATGGAGCGTTATATGGGGGCCAGTATTCTGTATGGAGCATTATATGGGGTCCAGCATTCTGTATGAAGCATTATATGAAGTCCATTATTCTGTATAGAGCATTATATGGGGTCCATTATTCTGTATGGAGCATTATATGGGGGCCAGTATTCTGTATGGAGCGTTATATGGGGGCAGTATTCTGTATGGAGCGTTATATGGGGGCCAGTATTCTGTATGGAGCATTATATGGGGTCCAGCATTCTGTATGAAGCATTATATGAAGTCCATTATTCTGTATAGAGCATTATATGAAGTCCAGTATTCTGTATGGAGCATTATATGGGGTCCATTATTCTGTATGGAGCATTATATGGGGGCCAGTATTCTGTATGGAGCGTTATATGGGGGCAGTATTCTGTATGGAGCGTTATATGGGGGCCAGTATTCTGTATGGAGCATTATATGGGGTCCAGCATTCTGTATGAAGCATTATATGAAGTCCATTATTCTGTATAGAGCATTATATGAAGTCCAGTATTCTGTATGGAGCATTATATGGGGTCCATTATTCTGTATGGAGCATTATATGGGGTCCATTATTCTGTATGGAATGTTATATGGGGTCCATTATTCAGTATGGAGCGTTATATGGGGTCCATTATTCTGTATGGAGCATTATATGGGGTCCATTATTCTGTATGGAGCATTATATGGGGTCCATTATTCTGTATGGAGCATTATATGGGGTCCATTATTCTGTATGGAGCATTATATGGGGTCCATTATTCTGTATGGAGCATTATATGGGGTCCATTATTCTGTATGGAGTATTATATAGGGCCCATTATTCTGTATGGAGTATTATATAGGGCCCATTATTCTGTATGGAGCATTATATGGGGTCCATTATTCTGTATGGAGCATTATATGGGGCCTATTATTCTGTATGGAGTATTATATAGGGTCCATTATTCTGTATAGAGCATTATATGAAGTCCAGTATTCTGTATGGAGCATTATATGGGGTCCATTATTCTGTATGGAGCATTATATGGGGGCCAGTATTCTGTATGGAGCGTTATATGGGGGCAGTATTCTGTATGGAGCATTATATGGGGGCCAGTATTCTGTATGGAGCATTATATGGGGTCCAGCATTCTGTATGAAGCATTATATGAAGTCCATTATTCTGTATAGAGCATTATATGAAGTCCAGTATTCTGTATGGAGCATTATATGGGGTCCATTATTCTGTATGGAGCATTATATGGGGGCCAGTATTCTGTATGGAGCGTTATATGGGGGCAGTATTCTGTATGGAGCGTTATATGGGGGCCAGTATTCTGTATGGAGCATTATATGGGGTCCAGCATTCTGTATGAAGCATTATATGAAGTCCATTATTCTGTATAGAGCATTATATGAAGTCCAGTATTCTGTATGGAGCATTATATGGGGTCCATTATTCTGTATGGAGCATTATATGGGGGCCAGTATTCTGTATGGAGCGTTATATGGGGGCAGTATTCTGTATGGAGCGTTATATGGGGGCCAGTATTCTGTATGGAGCATTATATGGGGTCCAGCATTCTGTATGAAGCATTATATGAAGTCCATTATTCTGTATAGAGCATTATATGAAGTCCAGTATTCTGTATGGAGCATTATATGGGGTCCATTATTCTGTATGGAGCATTATATGGGGGCCAGTATTCTGTATGGAGCGTTATATGGGGGCCGTATTCTGTATGGAGCGTTATATGGGGGCCAGTATTCTGTATGGAGCATTATATGGGGTCCAGCATTCTGTATGAAGCATTATATGAAGTCCATTATTCTGTATAGAGCATTATATGGGGTCCATTATTCTGTATGGAGCGTTATATGGGGGCCAGTATTCTGTATGGAGCGTTATATGGGGGCAGTATTCTGTATGGAGCGTTATATGGGGGCCAGTATTCTGTATGGAGCATTATATGGGGTCCAGCATTCTGTATGAAGCATTATATGAAGTCCATTATTCTGTATAGAGCATTATATGGGGTCCATTATTCTGTATGGAGCATTATATGGGGGCCAGTATTCTGTATGGAGCGTTATATGGGGGCAGTATTCTGTATGGAGCGTTATATGGGGGCCAGTATTCTGTATGGAGCATTATATGGGGTCCAGCATTCTGTATGAAGCATTATATGAAGTCCATTATTCTGTATAGAGCATTATATGAAGTCCAGTATTCTGTATGGAGCATTATATGGGGTCCATTATTCTGTATGGAGCATTATATGGGGTCCATTATTCTGTATGGAGCATTATATGGGGTCCATTATTCTGTATGGAATGTTATATGGGGTCCATTATTCAGTATGGAGCGTTATATGGGGTCCATTATTCTGTATGGAGCATTATATGGGGTCCATTATTCTGTATGGAGCATTATATGGGGTCCATTATTCTGTATGGAGCATTATATGGGGTCCATTATTCTGTATGGAGCATTATATGGGGTCCATTATTCTGTATGGAGCATTATATGGGGTCCATTATTCTGTATGGAGTATTATATAGGGCCCATTATTCTGTATGGAGCATTATATGGGGTCCATTATTCTGTATGGAGCATTATATGGGGCCTATTATTCTGTATGGAGTATTATATAGGGTCCATTATTCTGTATGGAGCATTATATGGGTAACTGCGATGAGAACCAGATTCGCTCTAAGTTATATGTGGTTTAGTGGGAGGAGAAGACCCTCTCACCCTACGGGGAACTTGGTGCGAGTCTGTTTCTATGTAAATGTTTTATTGAGGACACTTCTTTTATTCGGGGAGGGGGCAGGATTCACTCATTCAGTTTTTAGATGATATCAATAACAATAGTAATTTCTTTTTTACATCTAGTATACGTGCTACGTCAGTGAGTTTTTGGATAGCACACTATTCCTGGAGGGCAAAGCTTTGCCTACAAAATCATACAGCAAAACAATGGACAGTAATGGTCATATTCACATAGACAGCTGCCACTGGCCAGCGAGGCGGGAAAACACACCGGAAGGACGAGACAAGGATCGGAAGAGGCGGACGAAACAGGGAGAGCATTACAAAGAATCCCAAAATACAGTCCATCAATTCATCCAGAAAGGACACAGTCAGACTAGACTGAGGAAATCCATAGACCAGCAGGGGAACATCACGGGAACAAGTGACGGCATCAAGAGCAGCAGGAGAACATCACGGGAACAAGCGACGGCATCAGGAGCAGCAGGAGAACATCACGGGAACAAGCGACGGCATCAAGAGCAGCAGGAGAACATCACGGGAACAAGCGACGGCATCAAGAGCAGCAGGAGAACATCACGGGAACAAGCGACGGCATCAAGAGCAGCAGGAGAACATCACGGGAACAAGCGACGGCATCAAGAGCAGCAGGAGAACATCACGGGAACAAGCGACGGCATCAAGAGCAGCAGGAGAACATCACGGGAACAAGCGACGGCATCAAGAGCAGCAGGAGAACATCACGGGAACAAGCGACGGCATCAAGAGCAGCAGGAGAACATCACGGGAACAAGCGACGGCATCAAGAGCAGCAGGAGAACATCACGGGAACAAGCGACGGCATCAAGAGCAGCAGGGGAACATCACGAGAACAAGCGACGGCATCAAGAGCAGCAGGAGAACATCACGGGAACAAGCGACGGCATCAAGAGCAGCAGGAGAACCTCACGGGAACAAGCGACAGCATCAAGAGCAGCAGGAGAACCTCACGGGAACAAGCGACAGCATCAAGAGCAGCAGGAGAACCTCACGAGAACCAGCGACGGCATCAAGAGCAGCAGGAGAACATCACGGGAACCAGCGACGGCATCAAGAGCAGCAGGAGAACATCACGGGAACAAGCGACGGCATCAAGAGCAGCAGGAGAACATCACGGGAACAAGCGACGGCATCAAGAGCAGCAGGAGAACATCACGGGAACAAGCGACGGCATCAAGAGCAGCAGGAGAACATCACGGGAACAAGCGACGGCATCAAGAGCAGCAGGAGAACATCACGGGAACAAGCGACGGCATCAAGAGCAGCAGGAGAACATCACGGGAACAAGCGACGGCATCAAGAGCAGCAGGAGAACATCACGGGAACAAGCGACGGCATCAAGAGCAGCAGGAGAACATCACGGGAACAAGCGACGGCATCAAGAGCAGCAGGAGAACATCACGGGAACAAGCGACGGCATCAAGAGCAGCAGGAGAACATCACGGGAACAAGCGACGGCATCAAGAGCAGCAGGAGAACATCACGGGAACAAGCGACGGCATCAAGAGCAGCAGGAGAACATCACGGGAACAAGCGACGGCATCAAGAGCAGCAGGAGAACATCACGGGAACAAGCGACGGCATCAAGAGCAGCAGGAGAACATCACGGGAACAAGCGACGGCATCAAGAGCAGCAGGAGAACATCACGGGAACAAGCGACGGCATCAAGAGCAGCAGGGGAACATCACGGGAACAAGCGACATCATCAAGAGCAGCAGGGGAACATCACGGGAACAAGCGACGGCATCAAGAGCAGCAGGAGAACATCACGGGAACAAGCGACGGCATCAAGAGCAGCAGGAGAACATCACGGGAACAAGCGACGGCATCAAGAGCAGCAGGAGAACATCACGGGAACAAGCGACGGCATCAAGAGCAGCAGGAGAACATCACGGGAACAAGCGACGGCATCAAGAGCAGCAGGAGAACATCACGGGAACAAGCGACGGCATCAAGAGCAGCAGGAGAACATCACGGGAACAAGCGACGGCATCAAGAGCAGCAGGAGAACATCACGGGAACAAGCGACGGCATCAAGAGCAGCAGGAGAACATCACGGGAACAAGGGACGGCATCAAGAGCAGCAGGAGAACATCACGGGAACAAGCGACGGCATCAAGAGCAGCAGGAGAACATCACGGGAACAAGCGACGGCATCAAGAGCAGCAGGAGAACATCACGGGAACAAGCGACGGCATCAAGAGCAGCAGGAGAACATCACGGGAACAAGCGACGGCATCAAGAGCAGCAGGGGAACATCACGAGAACAAGCGACGGCATCAAGAGCAGCAGGAGAACATCACGGGAACAAGCGACGGCATCAAGAGCAGCAGGAGAACCTCACGGGAACAAGCGACAGCATCAAGAGCAGCAGGAGAACCTCACGGGAACAAGCGACAGCATCAAGAGCAGCAGGAGAACCTCACGAGAACAAGCGACGGCATCAAGAGCAGCAGGAGAACATCACGGGAACAAGCGATGGCATCAAGAGCAGCAGGAGAACATCACGGGAACAAGCGACTTCATCAAGAGCAGCAGGAGAACATCACGGGAACAAGCGACGGCATCAAGAGCAGCAGGAGAACATCACGGGAACAAGCGACGGCATCAAGAGCAGCAGGAGAACCTCACGGGAACAAGCGACAGCATCAAGAGCAGCAGGAGAACCTCACGGGAACAAGCGACAGCATCAAGAGCAGCAGGAGAACATCACGGGAACAAGCGACAGCATCAAGAGCAGCAGGAGAACATCACGGGAACAAGCGACAGCATCAAGGTACCGATAACCCAGGACAATGGGAAAGCAGATTCCTTACTGTGGACACACACTGGTCATTGCTAATAATAGGGGAACTTATTAAGCCCAGACCCAGCTTTATATCTAGAAAAACCTGCAATTTGGCTGGTAAAATAGCACCAACAATAGTGAGGAACACGACATGTAATCAGAGGCGGGAAAGAGGTTTATACCCTGTAGAAACTGTGCAATGTGTAAAGCAGCAGGAAAATATGTGGCACCATAAAAGCACACAACATGGCACACTAAGGGAGCAATGTATGGCATAAAAGGCCAGAACCAAGCGTGAACTGTGAGATTACCAGAACAGACCCATATCAGAAGACCACGCACGGGGCGTCCTGTCACAGCAATGTCAGGAGCACAGACCGGCCACACAACTGCAGGCGGGCCAGACAACAGCAGCCGGCGGGCCAGACAACAGCAGCCGGCGGGCCAGACAACAGCAGCCGGCGGGCCAGACAACAGCAGCCGGCGGGCCAGACAACAGCAGCCGGCGGGCCAGACAACAGCAGCCGGCGGGCCAGACAACAGCAGCCGGCGGGCCAGACAACAGCAGGAAGTTCATTTTGGGCTGTAGAAAAAGTGGATAAACATTGGAGAGGAGGAGATTTCACACAGCGATTGGAGAGCTGAAAGCAGGCGGATATTCACAATAAATACATCAAGACCAATAGGTCTCCACAGCGAGATACAACTATTTGCCTTTTACACATCAATTACAGTTAAAACCAGCAGTTTCCATCCACTATATATAAAGACACATCTGCATGTTTTTCTCAATATCTGACATGAGATCAGAATAATCCTTTCCCGTTTTAGGACAATTAAGATTTTACCATAATGTTTAATATTTGCCCAATGCCGGAATAATGAGAGAGAGAAGGTTTAAGGCATTTTTATTACTTACTGCAAAGTCAGAAGTTTCCATACAGTAAGATTACTGTGCCTTTAAACAATTCTGCACTTCCCATATGATGATGTCAGGTGTTTGGAGGATTCTGGTAGGTGTTTTGGCAACATCTGAGTTAATTAGAGACACACCTGTGGATGTATTTTAATGCACACCTGAAACACATTGCTTCTTTGTGTAGCATCATGGGAAAGTCTAAAGAAATCAGCCAAGATATCAGGAAGAGAATTGTGGACTTGCACAAGTCTGACTCATCCTTGGGTACAATTTCAAGATCCTTGAAGGTGCCTCGTTCATCTGTACAAACAATTATACGCAAGTACAAAGAAGATGAGAATGTCCAGCCATCATACCGCTCAGGAACGAGACGGGTTCTGTGTCCCAGAGATGAACGTGCTTTGGACCGACATGTGCATATCAACCCAAGGACAAAAGCAAAAGACCTTGTGAAGATGATGGCGGAAGCTGGTAAGATTGTGTCAGTAACCACAGTGAAATGAGTATTGTATCAACATGGACTGAAAGGCCGCTCTGCCAGGAAGAAGCCATTACTCCAAAAGAAACATAAAAAAGCCAGATTAATGTTTGCAAATGCACACAGGAACAAACACCTAAATTTTTGGAGACCTATCCTGTGGTCTGATGAAACTAAAATTGACCTTTTTGGGCATAATGACCATCGTTATGTTTGGAGGAAAAAGGGAGAAGCTTAGAAGCCTAAAAACACCATCCCAACTGTGAAACACAGGGGTGGCAGCATCATGTTGTGGGGTTGCTTTGCTGCAGGAGGGACTGGTGCACATCACAAAATAGATGGCATCATGAGAAAAGACGATTATGTGGCAATACTGAAGCATCATCTCAAGACATCTGCCAGGAAGATAAAGATTGGACGGATATGGTTCATCCAAATGGACAATGACCAGAAGCATACGGCCAAAATGGTAAGAAAGTGGCTGAAGGATAACAAAGTCCATGTTTTGGAGCGGTCATCACAAAGCTCTGATCTCAGTCCTATTGAAAATTTATAGGCAAAGCTGAAAAGGCTGCGAACGCCGAGCGAAGCGACCTACACACCTGGATCAGGTACAGCAGATCTGTCAGGAGGAATCGGCCCAAATTCCACCAACTATTGTGAGAAGCTTGTGGAAAATAGGAAAGGTTCATTCTGATTTCATGTCCGATATTGAGGAAAACCTGCAGATGTGTCTTTGTATATACTGTATGGAAACGTCTGGTTTTAACTGTATCTGGGAGCAATGGATGGAGGCCCTGGCCTCTATAAGGCCTGGTACACATTGCAGACAATCCCTGATGAAGGCGCAGAGACGCGTCGGATGAGCAGCACTCCCCCTTCTCTCCTGAGGAGAGTCCGTACTGCTCGGAGTGACGTTACACATCTGCAAGACGGCAGACATGACCGGCCGGCACCATGCCAAACAGTGGATCCAAACGCACAGGATTCCTCACAATCACTGCCATCCTACAACCAGCATTGCTTTCCAACATCTTTGTATATTTTTTATAAACACGGCCTATAGTTCTGCATTGAATATATAAATGTAATAGTGTATGGCTTCAGGGGTAGGAACAGACCTATCTGTAACGTACATGTATACACACGGGACACACACTCATTCCATGCACTGGAATCGAAGGTGTATACACCATACGCTCACTGGGAGTTGCCCAATAACCGGCCTAGTAGTGGAAGCAGCCGCGGCCTCGTCCATCACTTGTCAGTCAGTTGCGAAATTGTCCTGATGATCGGAGGAGGCGGATTGTTGCTTCCTGACAACCTGGTAACAGCGGGCGATATCTGTGGAATCCCTGGCTGTTTTCCTTACTCCCCATACCTGTGGGATTTTAGGCGGCAGCCCCACTGCTCCGGACCTGTGGGATTTTAGGCGGCAGCCCCACTGCTCCAGACCTGTGGGATTTTAGCAGCAGCCCCACTGCTCCGGACCTGTGGGATTTTAGCAGCAGCCCCACTGCTCCGGACCTGTGGGATTTTAGCAGCAGCCCCACTGCTCCAGACCTGTGGGATTTTAGGCAGCAGCCCCACTGCTCCGGACTTGTGGGATTTTTGCAGCAGCCCCACTGCTCCGGACCTGTGGGATTTTAGCAGCAGCGCCACTGCTCCGGACCTGTGGGATTTTAGCAGCAGCGCCACTGCTCCGGACCTGTGGGATTTTAGGCAGCAGCGCCACTGCTCCGGACCTGTGGGATTTTAGGCAGCAGCCCCACTGCTCCAGACCTGTGGGATTTTAGGCAGCAGCCCCACTGCTCCAGACCTGTGGGATTTTAGGCAGCAGCCCCACTGCTCCAGACCTGTGGGATTTTAGGCAGCAGCCCCACTGCTCCAGACCTGTGGGAGTTTAGGCAGCAGCCCCACTGCTCCAGACCTGTGGGATTTTAGGCAGCAGCCCCACTGCTCCAGACCTGTGGGATTTTAGCAGCAGCCCCACTGCTCCGGACCTGTGGGATTTTAGCAGCAGCCCCACTGCTCCGGACCTGTGGGATTTTAGCAGCAGCCCCACTGCTCCGGACCTGTGGATTTTAGGCAGCAGCCCCACTGCTCCGGACCTGTGGGATTTTAGGCAGCAGCCCCACTGCTCCAGACATGTGGGATTTTAGGCAGCAGCCCCACTGCTCCAGACCTGTGGGATTTTAGGCAGCAGCCCCACTGCTCCAGACCTGTGGGATTTTAGCAGCAGCCCCACTGCTCCGGACCTGTGGGATTTTAGCAGCAGCCCCACTGCTCCGGACCTGTGGGATTTTAGCAGCAGCCCAGCAGCTGTGGGATTTTAGCGACTAGTCCTCGCTCTTCCTCTTCTAGTCATATAACACGTGAAGGTGACAGCAATGACAGCGCAGACGCTCACCTTTATAAAGACAGCGTATAGTGCCACCGCAGAGGTGTGACTGGACACCAGGTCATTCATCACATCCAGTGCGGTGTCCACCTCCTCAGCATAACCGCTGCACACGTGAGCGACAGAGCCGCCATCAATTCCTGCAAATGCCAAAAAGAAGCAGTCAAATACCGATCGCAAGACAAAACACGGAGAGCAGAGAGCCTCCGCCATCACTGACCTGCTGGCAGTAACGGTCAAACACCAGGAAGGAGCGCGTATAAAGATGGCTGCCGAAGCAGGACACCGCCGGCTCCACACTCCTCAGGAGGGTCTGCGCCAAGGACAGTATGGACGCAAAGAAGCCCATCAGGACCTGCGGAGGAAACCACCAGTGAAGACCTGGAACCAGGCGAGGGCCCCCAAATACAGGACACCGGGCAAGTCACCCCCTCGAC